>NC_142787.1:31192197-31312197 GCF_988280905.1 Pimephales promelas
GAACCGAATGTTGCGGAAAAAGGGTATTTTACAGGCAATGGCAAACAGAAACCAGTTTATTGGGTTATTTAATTTGTGCCTGCGTGGCATCTTACTAAAATTCTCACCTAAAAAGGCTAAATTCTGTCATTATTTATCAAAATCTGCGAATGGTTAATAATGGAAGAACACTATTTACTATTATCCAGTTCACTAATATTTACAACAGATTCTGCACTTTCATGGGTTTAAATAAAAGATTTTTGTTATGAGACGATAAAACGTTGGGCATCATAACCAGTCCTTTCCTGGTAACTTGATTTTCAAAAGTCAATTAATTTGTGACAGCTGAATGTTAAATTCAGTTCAATTCAATTTATTTGTTTCAAAGCAGCTTCCAGAAAATGCATGTCTACTTTACAATTTAAATTAAATGTAACATTTTTGAAGTCAGACTTTACATAAGCCACAAAATAACTTAATTCTCTAAAACAAGTATAATGAACTGCGCAAAAGTATTTCGAATGTCTTTTATAATTACACAAAAATCAAACATATAGTTCAGCCCTTACGCACGTCATCATATCTGTCAAAAAATAATGAATTATTACACTACGATACGATCCACGAGACATTTTTTTGCTTTGCTTTGTTTATAATTTTAAGCTACACTGTAAAAAAATATTTTCATGATTTGTAATCACAACATTTTTTTGTCAAATCAACTTAAATAATTTATGTAGTTCAGATAACATAATATTTTGAGTTTCTGATGCTTAAATCAATCTCCTTCATTGTATAAACTCAATTTTTCCAGTTCAATGAACTTAAATTTTTAAGGGAACCAGGTTACTTCATTTTAAGTTAAACCAACAATATATTTTTTACAGTGTATGAAACTTTCAAAATGGTTTAATGGTACAAACAAAACCCCCGTCTAATATATCAAAAGATCAAGGCAAATTTGATTTAAGAAACCATTAAAGTTTCAGTTTGTGTTGTTTTAAGTATAAAAGTCTTACTTGGTTTAAAGTGCATCTCTAAAGAGGCAGAAACTTATACCAAACCAATACCTGTCATGATCACCGAGTTGCGATTATCCCTTAACATTAGCATTGAGAAGAGTCTTATTGTGGTGTGCAACCGCCAAAACACAGTACTTGAGATATAAGCAGCCAAATAAAAACTCAATATAAGCACTTATGGATGGCCTTGTTTGAAGGACTAAGTGGATGATTTAGATGTTGAGAACTTATCGTGCACTCTTAAAAGGTTCTATCAGTGCTATGTATTTGGAACCCCTAAAGGGTTCTATACACTCTTAAAAAAAGGGTTCCTCTGGGTTCTATATAGAACCCTGGGGTTCCATACTTGGCCAATAGAACCTTTTACCAAAAAAAAATGGTTCTATATAGTATTCCATATATGAAGCGGGGGATGGAACCATTTGTGGTTCTAAATAGAACCATTTCTTCTAAGAGTGTGTGGTTTAAACTTCTGAAAAGAAAAATATGGACAGTAGTCCAAAGCTTCTGTTGTCTGGCAGTTCTTCTGAAAGTCGATTTGAGGCAATCTCCCATAAGAACCACATGGTTCTTGATATTTTTTTTCATAAAACATTTAAGATCTGTTAGTTTCTTTAAGAAACTCTGCATCCTTTGAATCTCAAGAGCAGCAGTATCTGTCTTCATCAAGAGACCCATTTATCTTCACAAGCCATCTTTGAGAAAGGCTGTGGATATTATACAGACATTTAAATCCATTGGGAAATGAGTTGCCTGGAAATAAAATATTGTGCTGACATTAAAAGGGCGAACAGGCCGCGTACCAATAGACTTTAGATTCAAGCAGCATTACACTCTAAAAAATGCTGGGTTGTTTTAACCCAATTTTGGGTCAAATATGGACAAACCTGAAATGTTGGGTTAAAAATGTAATGTACAAATTTAACCCAACGGCTGGGTTAGTCCATATTTGAACCAAAGTTGGGTTAAAACAACCCAGCAATTTTTTAGAGTGTAGCCTTCATTAATACATGTCACAAGTAACGCGGTCTAAAAGTATATTCCAAAAGTCTGAGTTGAGCAAAACATCCAGAGCTAATAATGGTAAAGGACGCGGGGTTGACGTTAATTGCCACATAGTGACAGCAATGACTCATTTGTTTACTAAGCTTTCAGTGTTGCAGTGCTCGATTTTACTTCTTAAATCATTGCATTTAAACGCAACATCAAACAATTGCTAAAAAAAGAGTTTAGAATATATATATATATATATATATATACACATTTTCACCATTTGCTCATCTTTATGTCATTCTAAACAAAAGAAATTGTTTTTTAGTGGTTTTTTTCAACACACTCTCATGACAGTTCGTAACTATTTCATGTTTTGGTGTAAAACCTTGTCTCAACTGCAACATAAAATATTCATTGGGGAGGACCTTCGTCATGCTTACTTTTGGCTGAAAATCACATTTCCATATGAATAACCTTGTTGAAAATCTTACAAAATCACCACCTCATAAAATTGTGATCCATTTTTTTTATTTGGTCCATCCATAAAATGAAAGTCCCAAACATTCTTCAAAATATTTTCCTCATAAACATTGTCGGTTATGTCTTAAGTGAACATAAGCAATTGAGAAAAAAAAAAAACGAATGTGTATCAATAGCTCATATTGTGCTCATATTTTTCCCATCTTGTTCTTGGAAAGAACGTCTAGAACTTACTCAAAGTCGGACATTAGATTTGTGAGACACGTAATTTGAAGACATCGAGATAAATGCAAAAACAAACTTTAACATTAGACATTACGTTTATGTAATACTTCCTTAATTTCTGTTTTTCGTGAGCAATTTTATGTTGTTTTTGCCATTTTATACAAGTTTTGTGTTGTGGAGACATCATGTTGTCAACATGTGAACATAATGTCTGATTGCCTGGAACTCACTGAAGGACAATTAATTCGGGATATTCCCACGTCCGACCTCATCTAGAACGCAGCATTAGCTCTTAAAGTGACAGCAGCCTAATGATTAAATGATTACTGCCATCTGTGTAGGCTGACTTAATCTTAATCAAACAACAAAGACAGAAAAATTTGGGGAAAAATTCACTGCTTTTGAAAATATATTTCCTTATTTGTAATCACAACATTTTTGCTTATGTCAAATCAACTTAAATACTTTATGTAGTTCAGATAACATAATCTACTTCATTGTATTACCAACACGTTCTACTCGGAGTAAATGCTAATTAACAATCTGTTTGAAGGGGAGGGTCATCAGCATCAACATATGAAGAGTTCAGATGCAAAAGCCTCTAAATGCCATTTGAAATTTTCTTATTTAATGATGATTTTTATCAAACTTGTATATTTAAGTTCAGTAATTTCACTTAAATAACAATTAATAGGTAATTATCATCGCCATTTAAGTGAAATCACTGAACTTAAATATACAAGCTTGATAAAAATGATCATTCTAGAAGAAAATTTCAAATGGCACTTAGAGGCTTTTGCATCTGAACTCTTCATATGTTTTAAATCCAATGAATAAAATAATAAAAAAAACAGCTAATATGACTTTATATAATCACCAAAATAGACTCATAATAAAGAAACAATATTCAACATTGTTACAAAAACACCCAGCACACCAAGATGTATATGGTTCTGTATATGAGATGAAGTTCCAGTAATATATATTTTCAGTCTGTTGTAGAAAGTTAAAGGTTAAAGTTAAGTCTTTAAGGAGTCAAAATGATGTGGAGGCTTGATGGTAAATGAAATCCAACGAAGTATGACCGTAATCCAACATATAGGCTAGACCTCCTGTCAGGGAAGGAAGTCCATAATGGTAATCCAACAGTCAAATGAAGCTATTTCCAACCATGAGCCTTGTAGTAGTAGCCTATCAAATGTGGGTCAATCCCAAACAGGACCACAAAGTTGGCACAAATAATTATTCAGCAGATAAAAGTCCTTCTATAAACACAAAATGCCTCCTGTTAATTATCTGCCTTAAAGACACTATAATCAATAAGCACAGAATATAATCTTTCACCAGATTGTAAACTTCAACATACACATATCCATTTTACTCACAGTTGAGGATGAAACAGAAAGTTTCCCAACCAGGACTTAGGTCAGCCATGATAATTTCTTCCACTGCTCACCTGTCTCTTTTTCTAAGCACATAGGTCTCACTAATACCCCTAGTGGTGAGGAGTGTAACTGACAGGTGTCTGTTACAATTGTATCAACTCAATTTTTCAATTTCAGTGAACTTAAAATTTTAAGGCAACCAGGTTACTTCATTTTTTAAGTTAAACATGTTTTTACAGTGTAACTTTTGTAACTTATTTATTTTACATTTGAATACTTTATTAAACTTGTGTACCTGAAAATTGTGAATTAAATTTTGGTGTCATTAACGCCTGTTACTGCAGTTTCATGGCTGGTAAAAAGAAATTATGGACGATATATTTTGTTAAGTCACTGTCCATTGTCAGGTGTGGCAAAAAGTTAGTCTTAGCATGTACCTTTGTGTAACAATGCCTTAGTTGAGATTTCACATAATTCTAAATGTATTTAATTCTAAAACTAAATTTGATATGTATTATATACTAAATAAATATTATGACAAATTGCTTTTGATGTTTCTCATTTGCAAGTAATGTTGCATAAAAGCAATATCAAATAATGAGTCAATAATCGATATTGCATGACTATAAATAATTATCATTAAATCAAGAATTTTTTTTTCATATGGTATGTTTTTTTTTTTTTTTTTTTTTTTAAATCAAGAATTTATATTGATGACAGTTAATCTATCACACCGGTCGGAAATTGATAATCGAGCACATTGTGGAATACAGTATTTTTTGTAATATGGTCTGTTTTTTTTCAAATGCATCAAATATGAACATATACTTCAGCTGTGTGATATTTCAGTAAAAGTTCTCCGATCTCCTGTACGAGAGCTGACCAAAGTGGTTTTAATCATGCACAGTCAAATATTCACTTTAAACACAATCACTTGGGGGTTTTGTGTAATCATGTGCGGGAGCATATCGAACAATTCAGGAGAAACTTGACCGAGCCATTACATTTAATTAACTTTTAAACTGGGCTGTCACTTCTGTCGAGGACTACTTAATTAGCGACAAATGAGGCCAAAGTGCTGTAAAGAAACCAGAACGGGAATTCACTCTAAAAATCATGGAATATACAGTATGTTACAATAACAATGGACTTTAGCAATACATGCAACGATTATAATAATAATGCACTTCTGGAAAGTCATCATGCGTGATAAATATTCAGGAATAATTATCGGTTGAATATGCCGAGGTTGGGGTGGGGTTCACCGATGCAACCATGGTTACAGATGCTTTAATTGCCCCCCGCCCCTAAAGTTTTGTCTTTCAAAGTCAAACTGAAAGTTTGCATTCAGCACAGTATGGGATGTGGGCGGTATAGCGTAGCGTCTGACGCTTGGAAGTGGAAAGTTGCCGATTTAAGCCCTGCAAAGAAACAAGCAGCAGGGAAACCATCTCTGGAATAGATGTACTGTAATTTGCTTTGGATAAAAACGTCCCCTTAATTATTACTTTCGTAAAAGTGGGTGTCACCTGTAGTCATTGAGGTATAACATGGTCTTCATCTGCATGGGTGTAATTCAGTCGGATCGCAGTGAGCTAGGAATAGTCTCTGAGTCGTCATTGACATGCTGCGGTGTATAATGAGCAGGTATATCTATTCCATAATCTATTCTAGCCATTAGTGCCACTCATCAAATCATTTCCTCTGTTGGGTTGCCATGGAGGCTGGCCTTCACCATTGAATATGTTAACAGTTGTCACCCTAACACAGCTAATTTTCCAATATTACCTTGGAGTCATGAAAAATGCTTCCCAAACTGGTCAAACTTTAACAGTGTAAAAAATAAACTCAATTTTGCAATTATGACTGTACGTTATCTCACATATTATATCGCTAAAAAAATGGCCCAAAAATTATTCAACTTTAAATATCCTATATACACTCACCTAAAGGATTATTAGGAACACCATACTAATACTGTGTTTGACCCCCTGCCTTAATTCTACGTGGCATTGATTGAAAGCCTTCTTTAGAAATGTTGGCCTATATTGATAGGATAGCATCTTGCAGTTGATGGAGATTTGTCCACCACATCCCAAAGATGCTCTATTGGGTTGAGATCTGGTGACTGTGGCGGCCATTTTAGTACAGTCAACTCATTGACATGTTCAAGAAACCAATTTGAGATGATTCCAGCTTTGATATCCTGCTGGAAGTAGCCATCAGAGGATGGGGACATGGTGGCCATAAAGGGATGGACATGGTCAGAAACAAAGCTCAGGTAGGCCGTGGCGTTTAAACGATGCCCAATTGGCACTAAGGGGCCTAAAGTGTGCCAAGAAAACCATTACACCACACCATTACACCACCACCACCATGTTCTCATTCTGATTACGCCAAATTCTGACTCTACCATCTGAATGTCTCAACAGAAATCGAGACTCATCAGACCAGGCAACATTTTTCCAGTCTTCAACTGTCCAGTTTTGGTGAGCTCTTGCAGATTGTGGCCTCTTTGTCCTATTTGTAGTGGAGATGAGTGGTACCCGGTGGGGTCTTCTGCTGTTGTAGCCCATCCGCCTCAAGGTTGTGTGTGTTGTGGCTTCGCTGAATACCTCGGTTGTAACGAGTGGTTATTTCAGTCAAAGTTGCTCTTCTATCAGCTTGAATCAGTCGGCCCATTCTCCTCTGACCTCTCGCATCAACAAGGCACTTTGGCCCACAGGACTGCCTCATACTGGATGTTTTTCCCTTTTCAAATCATTCTTTGTAAACCCTAGAAATGGTTGTGTGTGAAAATCCCAGTAACTGAGCAGATTGTGAAATACTCAGACACCAACAACCATTGCTTAAATCCCCTTTCTTTCCCATTCTGACATTCAGTTTGGAGTTCAGGAGATTGTCTTGACCACCACACCCCTAAATGCATTGAAGCAACTGCCATGTGATTGGTTGATTAAATAATTGGTTGATTAAATCCTTTAGGTGAGTGTATATATAGTGTTAAAAACAAGAGTTTAACTAAGAGAAAATGGCCCTTATCCATTTTTCTTTTCTCAAGTTTATTGGTTCACTTTAGGTTGCAAATCAATTCATAAATACAAACCGTATACATTAAGTTTAATAAATTTAATATAGACAGCTGACATTTCTTTGCACCAATAAATTTCTCTCAACAACCATGTATGCTTTGCATAGAATATGCGAGGATTTTCATCATTGTTACCTCAAAAAAAAAAAAAAAAAAAAATACAGACAAGTTCAATGAGTTTCCAGTCATCACAAAAAGTCAAATAAAATTTTAATGTCACTGAATTTCTGCAAAGTGGCCAACAAACGTCTGACAGACCAAATACAGGATAAAATTCTGCACGTCATTTTGAAGAAAACCAAAATAAGTGAGCCCCAGCTTCAACTCAAAACATTCAGTCTTGTAATATTAGCTATTTATTTAATCAAATTCTCAATTTTATTTACACAAATGTATACATGTGGGAGACTCGACATCCCGTATAGCTGTCACACATAGAAAGCTAGGTTACGCCAGAGCTGATGTGTTGTTTTATTATCAAAAAATATATGAAACATTTTGTGCTCCTCGTACAAAATCGTACATACACGTTGTTCTGAAGTAGCGTCTGGGAGAAGAGAGGAAACTAAATGCTTTATCTTTTCCTGAACACTCAAATGGCTGTAGATTAAAACCTTTATTCGGCACAAAAATGCATCAAACTATATGATGAGCACATCAAACAACAGAAGTATCCGTCCTAAAGTCCTGCTTTCGGCTGAGTCGCTCAATACAGGGGAAAGATCACACATACGTAACATGTAGTACATGTTTTTGCTCCAACCAATTATGTGACTGGCGTCCGTCTTTTAGTGTCAAGCAAGAGTTTATTACACACACACACACACTATCAAATTTCAAATTCTCCTGAAAAATCAAAAGAGAATGAACATGATTAAGCCCTTCTGTGATGCTGTGTTGTACCTTTCAGAGTTCCCCGTGTTCCTGTCTCCTTTCACTACACATAGAATTTAATACGTTAATTGGATGTTAATTTAAACGCAATGATCACAGCTGTCACTCCTCATTGCTTCAGATATAGTGGGCAAGTGTCAATGAATTACAGTGAGAACCACTTAAATTATATCACAGGATTTTTTGTCTTCTCCATTTTCCAGTGGAATATAACCCGTTGGAGTGTGAAACGTAATTATACAAGAGACAGAATTGAGATCTACGTTAAGAACAATCAATGCGTCCGAAATCATGTACTGTCTGAGTAGGTACTACACTTGAATTTGAACTTACTATGCAGTCGTATTATACAGTAATACTGTGTGCAATGCATGTGAACTACCAGCGTCAGTCACGTCACTTCCATTCATAAATCCTGTCCAGTGGCCTCATGGGATAGTAAAGTGTCCAGCGAATGTACACTTCAGAATCACTCCGGAAGTAGTAGGTATTCTGGGGAGCTTTTGTATTCCGATTCTAAATACATACTAGTTGCCGCACTGTTTTTTTTTTTTTTCGCATACTATATAGGGAAGTATTCGATTTCGGACGCAGCGAATGTGTCTTTTGCATTTGCATTCTGGCATATAGCGTATGCTACATTGTATACATGCTACCGTTCAAAACTATGGAAGATTGTTTCTGCTACTGAATAAAAAATTAAATAAAAAAATAATTGCGACATTTTATCTCATAATTTCGAGATATGAAGTCAGAATTGTGAGAAATAAAGTTGCAATTGCAGGATTTAAAGTCGCAGTTCTGTGAAATAATGTCGCAATTCTGAGATTTAAAGTCGCAATTGTGAGAATTAAAGTTGCAATTCTGAGAAATAAAGTCGCAATTGCGAGACATAAAGTTGCAATTTCTGAGAAATAATATCACAATTGCGAGATTTAAAGTCGCAATTCTGAGAAATAAAGATTTAAAGTCGCAATTCTGAGAAATAAAGTCGCAATTTCAAGATATAAAGTCACAATTTCTGAGAAATAATATCGCAATTGCGAGATTTAAAGTCGCAATTCTGAGAAATAATATCGCAATTGCGAGATTTAAAGTCGCAATTCTGAGAAATAAATTTGCAATTGCGAGATTTAAAATCCCAATTCTGAGAAATAATGTCGCAATTGTGAGAAAAAGACAGAATTACGAATTTTTATCTCACAATTCTGACTTTATAACAAATAGTTGCGAGTTTATATCCCAAAATTCTGACATCTTTTCTCAGAATTGTGAGATATAAAGTCGCAATTGCGAGATATAAAGTCGCAATTTCTGAGAAATAATATCGCAATTGCGAGATTTAAAGTCGCAATTCTGAGAAATAAATTTGCAATTGCGAGATATAAAGTCGCAATTCTGAGAAATAAAGTCGCAATTGCGAGATTTAAAATCCCAATTCTGAGAAGTAATGTCGCAATTGTGAGAAAAAAAGACAGAATTACGAATTTTTATCTCACAATTCTGACTTTATAACAAATAGTTGCGAGTTTATATCCCAAAATTCTGACATCTTTTCTCAGAATTGTGAGATATAAAGTCACAATTGCAAGTTATCAGGCCAATTGTAAGGGGAAAAAAGAAATTTTTTTTTTCAAATTTTCCCCTCAGAATAGTTTGACTCTCACAATTCTGACTTTACAACACGCAATTTTGACTTTATATCTCGCAATTGCGACTTTATATCAATCAATTCTGACTTTATAACATGAAATTGCGACTTAATATCACGCAATTCTGACTTTATATCTCGCAATTGTGAGATAAAAAGTCGCAATTACCTTTTTTAGTCTTTTTTTATTAAGTGGCGGAAACAAGCTTCCATACAAGACTTCAGTAAGGGTCAGTAAGATTTTTTTTGGTAACACTTTGAAACCTTTTATATATAATGCATTATAAAAGTATTTTTAATGCATTGACTCTGCTCTGCTTTGCGATGCATCTTCTAATGCATTGTAGGATATTATGAACAGTTGTAAACAGTTATTTTACATTGGGTCACACTTTATATTAGTCTGTCTTTAACTATTTACTTCCATCAAAAATGAATTATGGCAGCACTTTACTTGCTTACACTTTATTTTACAGTGTCATTGTTGTGTATATTACATGTACTTACTATAGTAATAACTATAAATTAAATATCTAAATATCAAAACTTGAATGTATAATTGAATGTACACCTTAGATAAAGTGTAAGCCTTTATTTTAAGGTGATGTAGTTACATTGTACTTACTCAAATATATGCAATATTAGTAAACTACATGCACTTACTATTGAGTAATGGTTAGGGTTTGGTTTAGGGTTAGTTACCTGTAATTATGCATAATTGACTGTTTGTAGTATAATGTGTAACTACGTCACCTTAAAACAGTGATATTTTATTGTCCTGTTTCGCATATACATATGCACTTATTGTGGTAATGACACTAACAACTAGGTACTAACCTTGAACCTACCCCTGAACACAACCTTAACCCATGTTGTCAGTATTTTCATTGGGAAGTACACTTTACCTAACAATTATCACTTTATTTTACAGTATGTGCACTTTCAAAGTGCTTACAGTGTACTTATTGTGTTGCTGTTGTATTGCAAAATACTTTTGCTGCTATTGAGGTGGGTTAGGTAAGGTTAGGGATGAGTTTAGTGATATGGGTGATGTTTAAGGGTGAAAAGAAAAAGGACAAATGTGTGATTATGGATGTAATTACATTATTTAAAAATATATATATATATAAGTAGAATGTCAAAAAATGTATGAACAGAATAAGTGCATTGTATTTAAATATTAGTACATAAAGACCCTTAATATAAAGTGGGACCAAAAAAACCCAAACTTCTGAACGGTAGTGTATGTACAGTATAAAAACAAAATCAAAATTAGCCAATTCCTCTTTCTTTCTTGGGAATTGGAAAGTGTGAACATTTTCAACAGCTTTGCTTTTTGGTTCTGGGTGTCTTAGTTTGTTTAGCACATTTTAGTGTTCAATTATAGAGAAAGAACAAATGTCACACACAAAACAGTAAAAACATCCACACATCAAGAAAGTGTTTCTCCCAAACTCAACTTTTCTTCATTCCGTGCCAAGCCAAAAGCAAACGAATTTTCAACAAAAATCAGAAATGTTCTCTCCACCTTTCCAAACTAAAGTGGAAATCAGCGCACAACGGGTGAGTTTGGGGTCACTGGGGTTCTCAACATTTTCTTTTTGCAATTAAAAAAGTTGATCTGTGGGAGTAAAAGTCAAGTAAGTTAAATGCATGTCTCCTTGTCTAAATCAAAGTCAGTGGGGGTGTGCTTCTTGCCACGAGTGCATTGTATTAAGGCACAGGCGCTGTTCTCCTTTTTGAACAGAGTGGGTGCATGGGTTCGATCCCGGTGCAAGCACAGTTTTGGTTCAGGTGATCACCATCAATGTAGGACTTGAGTAATAATACAAAATGAGATGTTACAAATAGCTTTGACCTCTCGTATTTAATGCGGCGTATGCAAGATAAAGCACCCACTGTACTTTCCCTAGCAAAAACATATTGATTCTGATTGAAAACGAGGACGCTAATGAGAAAAAGCGAGGTATGCGCGACTTTAACGATGTGTCGAATGGTTTTCTGGTGATCACCTTGAAAGTTTCTGGTTCAAACATTGTTTTACACGAATCTTGAGGAAATCCTTTTCGGTTCTTGTCCAGCGTTGGATTCTTCAAGAGGAACGGGTCCTCTGTATGTGTGAGTGTAATGTAGTGTGTGTGTGGAAGTGAGTTTGTGTGTATCTAGAGGCATAAGTTGCTGCTGATCTGGCAAGTGGATCCAGTTCCTGCTTGTGATAAGAAGAGTTTTCCGTTGGGACAGACACACACCTCAAACACAGTCTGTCTAGTTCCAGACGGGGACGGGGCTTTTCCCTCCGGCAGACGTAAGAGCTTGATTTTCCTGGCATCCAAGGTGATCTAAAGAGAGAGAAAGAAGAGGATCTGAAGTTTATTTCATTGTTCACTGTAAAAAAAAAAAAAGTGTTCAATTTACGGTAAAATACCGGCAGCTAATTTACCGTAAAAATACGGTAGCAAGACTTTACGGTAACAAGGTTTTACAGACTTAACTTAAAATTTACAGCAATAAACTGCATTTCATTATCTGGTATAATGTTAAATTACCGACCTATTGAAGTATTAATATCTGTTTTGTAGCAATGTTATACACTGACAACCACCAATCACAGCAGCGATGAGAGTCACATGATATATGTGCAGCTCTTCCGAAAGAAACTTACACTTAAATTTTACTTAAATATTAATATATAACTTAAATATTAATTTATATATTAAATATTAATATATACTCACTGCAACATTAAACAACATCATGGTAACACAATGAAATTTTAAAAAACATTAAACAACATTAAATGTCACATAAAACCCTAATGTACATAACTGATTAGAAAAAGACTAACAAGGTATTTCAACAAACATACATAAAATGCAAAGTGTCATGCAGGGAATTGTGGGAATTCCAACTTTAAAAAAAGTTTTTTTTTCACATTAAATTATACGAGTTGTTGATTTTCACTTTTAAAAACAGTAAATTTAACGGTATTTTACAGTAAAATTACATGAAGTTTACCATTAGATCTATCACAGTTATTTACCGTATATAGTAAGGAAAGGTTCTGTTAACCAATTAGCATTTTTACCTAGAAAAATGATCTCATAATTCTGAGATAATTAACTCGTTAAATCAGAAAAACAGAAAAAGTTTTTTTTCCAAGAAAAATGATCTCGTAATTCTGAGATAATTAACTCGTTAAATCAGAAAAACAGAAAAAAGTTTTTTTTCAAGAAAAATGATCTTGAGATAATTAACTTGTTAATTTAGAAAAACGGAGCAAAAACTTTATTCCATGAAAAATGATCTTGTAATTCTGAGATAATTAACTCGTTAA
The DNA here is from genome assembly GCF_988280905.1 of Pimephales promelas. Classification (NCBI taxonomy): domain Eukaryota; kingdom Metazoa; phylum Chordata; class Actinopteri; order Cypriniformes; family Leuciscidae; genus Pimephales; species Pimephales promelas. The sequence continues at coordinate 31,205,255 of NC_142787.1, forward strand.
TTCAGAAAAACAGAGCAAAACGGTTTTTTTCAAGAAAAATGATCTCGTAATTCTGAGATAATTAACTTGTTAATTCAGAAAAACGGAGCAAAAACTTTATTCCATGAAAAATGATCTTGTAATTCTGAGATAATTAACTCGTTAATTCAGAAAAACGGAGCAAAAAATATTTCCAAGAAAAAATTATCTTGTAATTCTGAGATAATTAACTCGTTAAATCAGAAAAACAGAACAAAAAGTTTTTTTCCAAGAAAAATGATCTCGTAATTCTGAGATAATTGACTTGTTAATTCCGAAAAACGGAACAAAAACTTTATTCCATGAAAAATGATCTCGTAATTCTGAGATAATTAACTCGTTAAATCAGAAAAACAGAAAAAGTTTTTTTTCAAGAAAAATGATCTCGTAATTCTGAGATAATTAACTTGTTAAATCAGAAAAACATAAAAAAGTTTTTTTTCAAGAAAAATGATCTCGTAATTCTGAGATAATTAACTTGTTAATTCAGAAAAACGGAGCAAAAACTTTATTCCATGAAAAATGATCTTGTAATTCTGAGATAATTAACTCGTTAATTCAGAAAAACGGAGCAAAAAATATTTCCAAGAAAAAATTATCTTGTAATTCTGAGATAATTAACTCGTTAATTCAGAAAAACGGAGCAAAAAATATTTCCAAGAAAAAATTATCTTGTAATTCTGAGATAATTAACTCGTTAATTCAGAAAAACAGAACAAAAAGTTTTTTTCCAAGAAAAATGATCTCGTAATTCTGAGATAATTGACTTGTTAATTCCGAAAAACGGAGCAAAAACTTTATTCCATGAAAAATTATCTCGTAATTCTGAGATAATTAACTCGTTAATTCAGAAAAAACGGAGTAGATTGTTTTTCTTCAAGTGACTGCAATACACCTCCAAACATTTCATTTAATGTTAATAGAAAGTGCCTTCTATAAGGGTAAAGATTAGTTCCATCAGTTTCTTTTTCTCTTTCGAACTCTCAAACTGTTGGCCCAAAAAGACCAGCGCTGTCATTTCATTGAACAAAATATCCCATCTCGCAGCCTGTTCATCCAAGTCAGGTCCATCCAACCAATCGTAGCAGTTTCAGTGACATAAGCACTCCAGTAAGTCTCGCTTAGACACACTTTTAGCCCTTTTCCGTTCTCATTTCTCACTTTCTATTTTTCATGGGACCCTTGAGAAAGCATGTATTACCAAGGCTGGGAGAGGAGCTAGTCAAGGTATAAAAAGGTAAGAGGAGTCATTACTGACAGCCTCAAGGAAGCATTCCCGTCAAATGACCTGAAACAGTTTTTAAGCAGGGGTCTCGGCTGACTTCCCCAGACATCTGCTACCGAGCACACTCGAGTGAGGGAGGGCTCTAATGTGCAAACCTCCAGCCTAATTGTGGTGGAACTGTCAAGGGGGCAGTCGGGCCGGCGGAGGTGTCTGGTACAAAAAGAGCCACAAATGGAAGTGCTGAGGGGTACTGGAGTGGAATATGCGACAGACGGGAGAAAGTCAAGAAAGCATAACCTGAAACTAAGAGAGCTGATTCAAGCTCGGTCCCTTGACCTCCCTGGGACTCGTTTATTTATCAATCTGCAAGTCAAATGGCAAAACCCAGGGGCATAGCAATTATTAGAAATGGGGGACATGTCCCCCATCACTCTTTTAGACATTTCTGCATTACTTCCAAATCTTTTTTTTTTTTCTGCGAGAGCATGGATAATTGCGACACTTTGCTCATTTATTCCAAAAAACATTTTCTGGTAAAGCTCTGAAATTTTACATTTTAGCCTGAAACAATTGAAATAGAAGTATAAAAATTAAAATCGAATGATAAATGTAAATAAAATGTCGAAAAAAGTTATGTATTGTGAATAAAAATATATTTTATCTGTGCATTGTTATTTTAGTCAAGGCACAACCTCCTCAAACACTAAACATGTATAATAAAACAATGTATTTTAAAACAATGAAAGATGGGCTGTATAGTGATATCAGGGAGCAATCAATTAAAAAAAAATATTTTTATGCAACTAAATATTATGGTGGCGCACGCAGACATGTTAGCAATTATTAGAAATGGGGGATATGTCCCCCATCACTCTTTTAGACATTTCTGCATTACTTCCTAATCTTTTTTTTTTTCTACGAGAGCATGGATAATTGTGACACTTTGCTCATTTATTCAAAAAAAATAAAAATAAAAATAAAAAATTCTGGTAAAGCTCTGAAAATTTTCCTCCACGGCTTTGGCATGTTAGCAGATATTAGCTGGGCCAATTTAATGTATAAAATAGAAATCGAATGATAAATGTAAATAAAATGATGAAAAAAGTTATGTATTGTGAATATAAATATATTTTATCTGTGCATTGTTATTTTAGTCAAGGCACAACCTCCTCTAACACTACACATATTTTAAAACAATGAAAGATGGGCTGTATAGTGATATCAGAGAGCAATCAAGGGCTGTCAAACGATTAATCGCAATTAATCGCATCCAAAATAAAAGTTTGTGTTTACATAATATATGTGTGTGCACTGTGTATAATTATTTTATATATATATATATATATTTATATATATAAATACACACACATGCATGTATATATTTAAGAAATATTTTCATATACTGTATATAGATTTATATAAAATTTATAATATAAATATAAATATTTTATATATAAATAATATTTTTTCTTAAATATACATGCATATGTGTGTATTTCTATATATATATATATATATATATATATATACAAAATAAGTATAGACAGTGCACACACATATATTATGTAAACACAAACTTTTATTTTGGATGCGATTAATCATTTGACAGCCCTAATTTTTATGCAACTAAATATTATGAATTATGATGGCACATGCAGACATGTTCACTGTTACGGAATTATGAGGAAAATGAAACAAAAAAATAACAAAATGTACTTCCATACGTATCAGGCAGCTCTGGAGTGCAACAATAAAACAGGTAATTATGAAATAAAATGTAAAATAATGTCAAACTGTCTCAATTATGTGATATAATTTTGCAGCTGTGAGATATTAAGTAGCAATTATGACAAATAAAGTCATAACCACTTTATTAATTTAGTCTGAAGCTGAAAATGAACCTCCCCAAATTATGATTTTTCCATGCCTTAATGACTCTCTCTACTTTTGAAATCATTCCCTAATTGGGGAAAACCATTCTTGCTGTGTGTGTAGGTATGCATATTAATTTAAAAACATGCTGATAATTTAAAATTCGCTACAATTCTCGTACACAGATTCCAACTGGATCTCTTAAAAGACCATAACAGCTCATTAATCAACACATTACCAGTCTGTGCTGGTAAAAACCACAGATATTTGAGTCAGATGAGATGACTGACATACATATTGTGTTACAGAATGAACGTCTGAAGATGGGAAGGGGACATCACAACATTAACATACATTAACTACAGCATCAGGACTCCCAGAACAGAATGAAGGACAGTTACCTCTCCATCTTTCGACTCCAGGCGTAAATCGCTCCTACAGGTCGCCTGGAAATCCCCTGCGTCGGCTTCTATCTTCACTCCTTTAGGCGCCTCCATGTAAAGCGAACGTGTGGGAGACTCCAGCCTGAGCAGAAGACATCACAAAATACAATGTCTTAATAAGATAACCCTCAAATAAGATCAAAATGTTCTAGAAATGAAGCTGATGCGACTTGAGAGCTTCGTGATTCCCTAGAGGCAATGCAATTTCTGCCATCTCATTTTGTCACCAAATGCATTGTGTTCAATATATGAGAATTATGGAACATTCAGTTCAACATCCAGATGTTAATCAAGACACTTTGGCAGTTATATATAGAGTCAATTTCTGAATAGACATTTACTACAAAACTAAAAAGATAACATTTCCACCACAATTTCTAAAAGATACAATCATTTAAAGGAGAACTCTGGCGCAAAATGAACCTTTGGTCTAATTACACATTGGTGCCTAGTCGACTGTTCTCTGAGATTTGTTTTTCTTGATAATCGAATGTAAAGAGTTTTATCTCTAAAAACACTAGTATACACTCTTAGAAGAAATGGTTCCGTTTAGAACCAGAAATGGTTCCATCCCCTGCTTCATATATGGAACTCCTATATAGAACCATTTTTTTTGGGTAAAAAGTTCTATTGGCCAAGTATGGAACGCCAGGGTTCTATATAGAACCCAGAGGAACCCTTTTTTTAAGAGTGTATAGAACCTTTTAGGGGTTCCAAATACGTAGCGCTGATAGAACCTTTTAAGGTTCTATATAGAACCTTTTCTTCTAAGAGTGTATGGGGGCATATAATAAGTAAAAAGAAATAGCTATTTTTTACCATTAGGTCAATAGCGGACAGTAGGCCGTCTTTTGGCTGTTGAAATGCATTTGACCACATGAGCGTTTACACTACGAAAGCAATCCGGTCGAATGTGTTTTCAATTTTCAACTACCTCTAGAAGTGGCAGAAAGTGGACAAGCTCAAAACTTTTTAGACCAAGCATTCAGTGACGTCCACTTGTGATCCGAATCCGATCCACCAAAACTTAGTTCCACACTCTAAACAATGCTGGGTTGTTTTAACCCAAATTTGGGTCAAATATGGACAAACCCAAATGTTGGGTTTAAAATGTAATTTAAATTTTCAACCCAACTTTCAACTGCACATTCATTTTTAACCCAACATTTGGGTTTGTCCATTTTTGACCCAAATTTGGGTTGAAACAACCCAGCATTTTGTAGAGTACAGTAAACAGGGCCTTTTTTGTTGAGCACACACACAATTATGAGTAAACAATTGTTTTTGCCAATTAATGAATAAAATTCCCAACTTCTCTATGGGTCGAAAAAGTTGTATTTTTGATATAAAAAAGGACATTTAGATGGTACATTCATTAAATAATGCAAGATGATTTTTTTTAAAATGAAATGTTGTAAATATATTTATAATTATTTTTTAATAGAACAATTATTGTTTTGCAATAAAATATGTAATAAAACATATTTTTTATAATAATAAAATAATAGTATTCTGTATATTATATTTGAATTGTAAAAGATATGCTTTTTTATGAGATACAACACAATGACCTGCTAGTTAATGAGCCGCATAAGAGATCTGATTAGCATGTTAGTAGGCGAAGCGAAAGTAAGAAGTGAAAAGATGTGAGGGGCCAATCTAATGCAAATTACTGATAACAAAAGGGAAGATGAGGAGACCTAGCTCAGTAGAGATTTAATTGAAAAATCACTTTAAAAAACAAAAAATAGCCTAGATGGATGCATTAAAAGTTTACGCCTCATATGAAAGCTATTTAGGAGTTTAAACGTTACAAATCAAAGTAAAATTAGGATCATTAGCTTGATGAAACATGAAAGCATCCTTCATTATCCTGAACCCGGCATTCAACCTTTTGAGTTTCAAACAGTCGGTCTGCGTGATATCGGTGGAGCAGACACACAGGAGCTGTCACATAGGAAATTTAAGCAGATTCGGTGACATTGGGTTGGTGCACGGCAGTCGCCCCTACAGGGATTAAAAGGGAGTTGACTAATTTGTCGCTGGAAGAAAAACAAAGGTAAAATCTAATTTACCCCCTCTGGGTTTGAGAGATATATTAGGACAAATACATAAAACACAACCTGCATGTGTTCTACTCAGCCAAGGGAATACAGCCAACAAATGCAACCGCACAGAAAGAGAAACAGAAGAGGAGTTCAAATAAACTGGTACGCTTGAACATTAGCATGGCGCTAACTGTGACTCGGTAAACCTGGGAGCTATCTTAAAGGGATACTCCACTTTTTTTTTGGGAAATAGGCTCATTTTACAACTCCCCCAGAGTTAAACTGTTGAGTTTTACTGTTTATGAATCCATTCAGCTGATCTCCAGTTCTGGCGGTAACTAGCTTAATAGCGCATAGCGTAATAATTGTGAAACTTTACTACCGTACCATGAGTGAAGCAGGCGTAATGATATGACACAGCGCCTGAAAATATAGTGCCCAGCTTCCAACGTGACCGGGACTAAGTTTGTGTAGTCATACGCCGTGGTACGACAGTAAAGTGTCATGATTATTACGCAGGAATGAGAGTATAGTTCCTAGCCATATCAGCCTAAGAAATTGAAATTTACATTATCCGTCGGTCTTAGTGCACGATGTAACTACAGAAGAGTCACGTTTTAAATAGGAAAAATATCGAAACTCTTTGGTCATTTTTTTTTTTTTTTGAGAAATGCTAATGGTCTTGTCCACTTCAATGATGTATGCTAAGCTATGCTAAAAGTGGTACCGCCAGAACCGGAGATCGGCCGAATGGATTCAAAAACGGTCAAACTCAACAGTTTAACTCTGGGGGAGTTAGAGTAAAATGAGCCTATATCCAATAAAAGTGGAGTATCCCTTTAAGGAGCAACCTTAAATTTGTTTGGTGCCATCTTTGTAAAAAATGATCGTGATTTTAACAGTAAAATACTGTAAAAATGCTACAGTGAAAAACTGTTAATTGGTTAAAAGAACCTTTCCTTACTATATACGGTAAATAATATATATATAATGGTACATTTAATGTAATTTTACTGTAAAATACTGTTCAATTTACAGTTTTTGGAAGTGAAAAAGAACTCATTGTATAATTTACAGTGAAAAAAATGTAAATTGACATTTCCACAATCCCCTGTGTGACACTTCATATTTAATGTATTTTTCTTCATAATTTTTCTAATCAGGGTTTTATGTTACATTTAATGTTGTTAAATGAATGCTTATTGCATTTTTTAAATCTCAAACTTGTTACCATGATGGTGTTTAATGTTTGTGTGAATGACACTGTGCCGATCTATATATCATGAACTTTCTTATAGAAGAGCTGATCATGATAAGTTTTAATTGATCATTTGACTCTCATTACTGCTGTGATCGTTGGCTGACAGTGTATTACAATGATACAAAACAGTTTTTAATACTTCAAAAGGTCAGTAAATTGACATTATATCAGTTTATGTAATACGGTTTATTGCTGTAAAATTGAATGCTGCTACCATATTTTTAAGAGGAAAACTCGTAACTCAGTTTTTTTCTCGTAAATTTAACAGATTTTTTTTTTTTTTTTTTTTACAGTGTATGCATTCAACTTTATTTTCATAGAAGCATTAACAATTAGCACTAAAAGGCATTTGCTTGGCTGGTGCATAAGTTTCATAACGGCAAAATACTACCGTTTTTGACCGGATGCACACGTAAACAACAAAATATATGAAACGTGTTTTCCTCTCCCTTTAAAATCATATTAAGCCTATATTTACTTTCCTAATAATGCAGAATTAAATAGTTAGTTGTATTTTTTTTACATTTAGCTTGCTCACAGCTAATGACAAGATTGCTTCTAGCCAATAGCCATGACATTTTTTTTACATGTTACAAGTTTTATGCATTTTAGTCATAATGTGTTTCTCTCAGTCCTGTACGAACCAGCAAACCTCATGCAAAACAACAATGCAGACAGGTTAAACGGGTGCCTCCATCAGTTTTCAGCAGTGCCACTAATTTCCATACATTTACAGCCTTACACTTTCACTGAGGACTATTTCAAACTTGCTGTTACAATTTTCCATCCCGCCATCGGCTAAGCTGATTATTCCCAGTTCATTTATTCAATGATAATGAAAGGACCCAAGGGTGCTGTGACCCTGCGCACGGTGCACAGCATCCACCCAATTACCCCCGGGAAATACAGGCCTCAATGGGGCTCAGCAAGGCCGTTCTGGGCTCTTTTCAACTGGGATTGGAGCGATGACCAACGGGTCACGAGCAGCGAGCTCCATTCCATGACCAAAATAATTACCGCCTCCTTAAGCTGCGAAAGTAGAACGGACATGGCTGTTGAACAGAAAAGATAAGAGATACCAGCACAGAGGCGCTCTTGTTATATTACATGCGCACTATAAAACGTGTTTTATGGCCTATTGTTTCACTGTATGCCTCTTTCTCCATTTATACTCACTGCCTTCCCAACTTTTATGGACTGCAAATTTTCCACAGTCAGCCTGTACCTGCTACAGTCCAGTGTCTTAAAAGTGATTATTTCTCACTCTTGCATTATGGGAAAGGAATCGGATGATAAAATGTTAAATCCGTATTGACAGCGTAGAATTACAAAGACAAAAACGTCTTGTGCTGAAAGACAAAACGAGTCCAAATTGCAACCTGCCAAGCCTTTCAGTCTAATGAAAAAGGGAGTGAATTTTACTTCAGCCCGGATGGAGAGCATGTCATGCAAAACAATGAAACAAAGGGTCAAAATGTCATTTCATGTTCAGTCAAGGATATGAAAAACATCATGGGCTCTATCTGGCGCAAATGACTCATTCGTATTTTGCACCCGCACAAAGCGGGCTTTTCCCTCCACAGACGCACGTCGGTAAACTGAAGGATCATTTGGTGATGATGAACTGATGGCTCATTCAATGAACGAAACGAACGAATTGACTCGGAAAACGATTCACGATTCAGAAGAGTCACGAACGCTCATCACAGAACAGAGCAAGGCGAGCATTTGAGCTTATAAAACTTAAACTTTGTTATTTATTTTTTAAACGAGCGCTCGTTTCGCTTGATAAGACCCTTATTCATCGTCTGGAATCGTTTAAAGCCCTTTGAACAGTTTGCACTGAAACTGTCTTTTGGACCCCATTGAAGTCCATTATATGGAGACAATTCTGTAATGTTTTCATAAAAACCTTAATTTCTTTTCGACTGAAGAAAGAAAGACATGGACATCTTGGATGATATGGGGGTGAGTAAATTATTAGCAATTTTTTTTAAAAGTGAACTGCTCCTTTAAATCAATGGATTCATATACAGTAGTTCAGTCTTTATTACGTTTACTACTTTAAAATTTGTTTACATGGATGGACAAGAATAATGAGATGATATCAAAAATATCTTCACTTGTTTCAACTGTTGAACACAAAAGAAGAATTTTCTTGAAAAATGTTGCGAGTTATTTCAACTCAAACCGTTGGAGGAAACCGATTGCCTTAAATCAATTAAGTTTATTAACTCAAACAATTTAAGCATAAAAAATATTTGATCTGTTTCCAAGTAACTCAATAACTTATTGTTAAGATAACTTGGGTAAATAAAGTTGATAGTACTAATTAGTTACTATAGCTTAAATTTATGAAGTACACTGTAAACCCAAATAAGTTGGCCGAACTTAAATCACTTTTTATAGTATAAACGTATTTAGCTTTATAAGCTAATCTGCTGACGTAGTAAATGCTAATATATTAGGAACAGTATGTTATAAGCACTTACAAGCACAGAAGCGCATGTGCGTAATAATATATAAGAATAATTTGCACTCAAATCAATCTGAATGCACCACTTGTCACCATGATGGTAACTATCCGAAAGCCAACTTTAACAGAAATTCTTCTAAATTAGCATAACAAAACATTAATCACTACACTTAACATTAATTTTACACACAAAAAAAAAAAACATTATATTGCACTTAATTTGAGCATTTACACTCTCTTTCGAGTGCCATCGGCAAAGCATGCTGGGAAATAGATATCCCAGCCGTTTCAGTTAAACTTAAGTTCGTCTAAATTAAAATAAACAATTTCATAAAACTCAAAACAATGAAACAGTTCAGTTAACTTAAAATATATCAGTTCTGTGAACTTGAAAGAAAAAGAAAGTGCTAAATACTCATAAAAATTAATTTGACTGAACTAATTCATTGAATTTAAGTCAAACCAATTAATTATTTTGACCGTTAGGCTTTTACAGAAGGCCTTCACATGAAAGTCAATGTCTATGGCAATGAACGTTCTTCAAAATATCTTCTTTTATGTCCTCAGACAGGGTTAGATCAACTCGAGGGTGAGTAAGTGACGACAAGATAAACGTTTAGGGATGAACTATCCCTTTAAACACAGTATTCAGGGAGATTTCACCCCTCATTTTGATTGACGGCTGTCAGTGTGTTGTCCTTGTTCATCACAGAAAGCTTGATAAGCCTGTCCTGTGCTTGTGGCTTTACTTCCATCAGCAAAACAGACATGAATGGGCCAGTAATGTGTTTGTGTGTGCCATTTATTGCTCATTATTTCCTGCTAAATGTGCATTCCCTGCCATATCTGACCCAGTTGCCAATGCTCACGTTCGCCTTCTGCTTGGGGTATCGGCATTGCACTTCACGTGTTTGTTTTAGTTAATGAGAATCTACTTTAATTAGATTTTGATGAGCATCCAGGCATCGATCAGGACAGAAAAGCACGTCCGTTCACGAGAGGAGGTGCCAGCGACAAACACATTGATCTTCCTTTGTCTGCATGTATACAACATCGCTTGGATCGAGCTGGTCTTTTCACCGCGGGTACTTTCTCCAAAGGGGCCGCAGATACGACGCATACACCAGGGATGTATTTTGTTGTGACATTTGGCAGAAAATAACACTTAAAATGGCTGTAATTGCTCAAAGCAAGAGCGATTATCGCCTCAAGAACTCTCGTAATGCGCGGCCTGATCCATTATTACACCACAATGACATCAGTCTAATGTATAACTCTTATCTTCTCCCACCATAACGCTGACCAATAATAACTGTGGAACAATGCATCTGATTGAATTGAAAAAGCCTGCAATAACCGGGAACATTTGTCTGGATTTAGACCGCCTTCGATATAGCTTAACTCAATTGCGAACCATTAAAATCACAGCGCACTGACATCGCCTTAGACAAGATAGTATTGAAATATCATGACAACTGTCTGTACCAAAACATCCATTTGGGTGTTTCTAAAATAAGCAGTGTGGGATAGGTTTCCGAATTTCCGTACGAGTGTCTTTACAACCGATGCATTTAAAAGACGGTAATCCAAACGGTGCGGCCGTTCCTCTCTGCTGTCGGGAACGGCTTACAGAGGTGCTCTATAATCTGCTGTCACACGCTAAAAACCTAAATTTAGGGGTAAGTGGAATTTGCACAAATGTCATGCTTTCTTTCCTTCCTTTGTAGCTTTCAACAGAGACATGTGTAGTGCTTGCTGGAAAAGAATCATTTTCCCCCGCAATCTTTGATCATTACGCTCTGTGTGGGAAATTGCAATCGACGTGCAATCATCTCCCTATGCAGCTCGGCGGCACGGCGTCTTCTGCAGCTGTACTTTAGTGAAGGGCTTGCTGTTAATGGTTTTGATAATGCTAGCAGATGCAGATCTATAAACAGCATATTTCAAAGAAGAAACAAATACCTAAAGTGTTCTTAAACGGTTCGCAATTTTCATCAGTGTCATGGCTTCAGATTCAAGCACAAACACACACAAACACAGCAAAGTAGCATTTTGATTTTAGTAATCAGTAGATTTTCTTCTGCAGTAAAAAATAAAACAAATACTTAAGCCTGGAAACCAGCTCAATCTCTTCCAACTCAGATAGGGGTGTTACTTTATTTTATTTTGATTATTTTAATCACTTTGAATTACCATTGTGTATGGATGTGCAACACAATGGGATAACAATGTGCTATCAGTACCATGTTGGTTATATACTCATATTAGAATTTTTATTTAACACTATCAACCAATATTGTTCGGATTGGATATTTAATAATTTCCCCTGTTTTTTTATTTATTCAAAAAAATGTCATTATTTAGAATACATTTGCTGTTATGTATTGCTTGGTTAAAATAAATTGTTAAAAGATACTTAAAGGAGTAGTTCACTTAAAAAAAAAAAAAACTTTTGCTGATAATTTACTCGCCCCCATGTCGTCCAAGATGTCCATGTCTTTCTTTCTTCAGTCGAAAAGAAATTAAGGTTTTTGATGAAAACATTCCAGGATTTTTTCCATATAATGGACTTCAATGGGAACCAAACGGTTCAAGGTCCAAATGAGAGTTTCAATGCAGCTTCAAAGGGCTTTAAACGATTCCAGACGATGAATAAGGGTCTTATCAAGCGAAACGATCGCTCATTTCAAAATTAAATAAAAAAATTTACGTTTTATAAGCTCAAATGGTCGCCCTTGCTCTGTTCTGTGACGACCGTTCGTGACTCTCCTGTTCAAACTCATCAAAATGAACAAATCTTTTTTTCGAGTCATTTGGTTGATTAAATGAACAAAATGAACGAATTGACTCAAAAAAAAAGACTCGAAGTTCGAACAGGAGAGTCACGAACGAGCATCACAGAACAGAGCAAGCCGAGCATTTGTGCTTAAACTTTTTTATTTATTTTTGTAATGAATAATCGTTTCGCTTCATAAGACCCTTATTCATCATCTGGAATCGTTTAAAGCCCGTTGAACAGTTTGCACTGAAACTGTCTTTTGGACCTTGAACCGTTTGGTTCCCAATGAAGTCCATTATATGGAGAAAATGCTGGAATGTTTTCATCAAAAACCTTAATTTCTTTTCAACTGAAGAAAGAAAGACATGGACATCTTGGATGACATGGGGGTGAGTAAATTATCAGCAGAAGTTTTTTTTTTTTTAAAGCAAACTACTTGTAGTATTTAAAAAATAATAGGAATAACTATGACAATCCTATATAACTGAAATATTTGGACATGTAATTACAGTGTAGTTAGAGAGAATGAAAACACCTTGGATGGAGCACCTAATCAGAATCCAGAAATCAATAGTCTTACCGTAACTCTTTGAAGGGCTCGGCCCTCACGTGCGGGGTCTCCACCGAGTTACTGAACACTGCGCCCTCCGCTCCTGCAAACACAATCCGACATGTACAATCCCAGTCATGCTCTGAACGAGGCAACGGTCCACATGCTAAAATCAATGGACATAATCTGTGAAGCTCCTGTATTGATCCATACAGTCTGGCTGTGTCCCTGCGGACGTGACCTAAAGTCGAGCCACCGAAAACCTTTTCACAAGGCTTTGCTGAAGCAGTTACGTCACGGGTTACAGCCTCGGATTCGATCAATACGCTTCGGTAAAGACTGTGGAGGTGCTCCTTGGAATACTAATGCTCATTTGGAGTCCTTTTGTAAACTACAACAGCTCAATACAAGTGCAATTTTTTTGCTGAGCACTTTGTGTATTTTACTGGTCACCGAGAGTTGAAGAATGTTTAACCCCCTGGGGATCAAGGTGTATTTGAGGCACTTGAGATGTTCTGACATCAGTTGCTTATAAAAATATTAATGGCACAGGTGAAATTACACTATATTTAGCACAAACAGAAACAGGGCTACCATAATATGTGAGCAACATGTATGTACGTGTTTGTTTTTTGAGAGAATATTGTTTATGCGTGGTTATTGAAAAAACTAAAAATGAAAGTTTCTTAAATAAGGCCACAAAACACATACGAAATATGCGTCCACAAGACTTTTGACTAATGGATGTTGTTGAATTGAGTTTTTTCTTCACAATGATCTGAAAATCATCCTGCCTAATCGTTCACTTAAAACTGTGAATTGGGTTATATTGTGAAAAACATTTTTTGTTTGCCAAGGCAATATGCAAATGAGGGTGAATAGGCCAGCCCTCATCATGTATAATTAGATGATTCTCACCTGAGAGAGACAAAGACACGCATAATAATGAGCCTTTCATTCAGGTGAGTCAGATAAGGACAAGAAAAAATTGAAAGGACAACATATATATATATATATAAGATGTAAACAACACTGGTCCAGAAGCACTTCCTGTTTCAGTTTTTTAAAACTACATAAAAGCTGGGATAAAATACAACCAACAGAACATTTAAAACTGAATCAAAAAGTTAAACAACACCTTTAAGATGTTTTCTTTACATGTGAAATAAAGAAAACAGTTACAAACTGAAACAGGAAGTGTTTCTGGACCAGTGCTGTTTACATCTTGCAAAATGGTCTATATATATATATATAATGAAAGTCAAAAAACCCATTTTTAGTCGTACCTGGAAATAAATCCTGGTCAAATAGGTGGGATCTTTTTCAGACAGTAGACAAACCACAAACTTCAGGGAACCAATCGACCCGCAGGAGCGTCTGGCAGTCTGCTTAAGGTGAGTTGTCCTCTTAAAATCATCAGGGGCTACGTTTACATGTGTAATCAAATAATGTTTAACAATCCATTAGTAATCAGATTGAAATCTCAATTGGACCGAAAGGCCTTCATGTAAACACATCGATCTGGTTGGGCTCGATCTGAACGAAATTTCGATCGGATTGAAAAAGGGTTGTTTATTCCCCGATCGGGAGAACATGTAAACACTTGATCAGATTGAACGTCACTTTTGTTTCCCTGTATGTGATTGGCTGAAGCCTTTTCTGTCGCCGCAAAAGTAAAAAAAAAAAATCGACATTGAAGCGGAAAAAATACCCGCCGTTTTTTCGCCACAGCAGATTCGCGTTCGGTGTGGAAGCTCTCATTACACAAACAGCTGATCAGAAAATAAAAACATCGCGCGTCAAAATCGTGTCCAGTGTGAAAGGACCTTAAAGGGATAGTTCACTTTGAAATTAATTATTTGATATGTTTTATCTTACTTCAAGTGCATCCAAGATGTAGGTGTCTTTGTTTCCGCAGTAGTTTCAATTTTGACATTTTTCAGTCAAACCGTTGTTGTCTATCAGTCATACACTGGAGGCTAAGGGAGAGCATGCACAAAGAAGTCCAAATTAAACATGATTTAATGACTCGTAAATGTAAGTACACACTGATGGCCTAAGACACGAAACGAGCGGTTTGTGTGAGAAAACCAACAGTATTTATATCGTTTTACCTCTTGTGATCATAGCCATGACAAAATGATCTGACGGCACGGGCGCTTCGGTCTGGAAGTGATCGCTTGCGCGCCGACGTCACTCTTTGTTTATACAGAGATTTCGGAAGTTTTATCTTTCACTAAACATATTTAGATATACGGGAAACCGCAATGGAAGACGATTTCGGGATATCTAAATATGTTTAGTAAAAGGTAAAACTTCCGAAATCTCTGTGTAAACATTGAGTGATGTCACACGCAAGCGATCACTTCCGGCGTAACATTGAACTGATTCAGTTCGGTTCAGTTGGACATTGAACAACTGATTCAGATCACTGTGATTACACGATATAAATACTGTTTGTTTTCTCACACAAACCGCTCGTTTCGTGTCTTAGGCCATCAATGTGTACTTACATTTACGAGTCATTAAATCATGTTTAATTTGGACTTCTCTGTGCATGCTCTCCCTTAGCCTCCAGTGTATGACTGATAGACAACAACGGTTTGACTGAAAAATGTCAAAATTGAAAATACTGTGGAAACAAAGACACCTACATCTTGGATGCCCTTGAGGGAAGATAAAACATAGCAAAAATTAATTTCAAAGTGAACTATCCCTTTAAGTGTGATTTTCCTCTCGTAGACTAAAGGACGTTCTGACCCAAACCTCAAAAGCTTTTTGACACCATGAGGACCATGACTAACAGAATAGCACGGCTTGAGCCGATGTTTCCCGTGGAGATGCTCTCACATTACAGTGCTTCCCAGGAGGCTGAAGTGTTCCTTAAAAGGTTGCTACAAGGCCTATCTCAGGGGGGAGTGCTGCCATTTGGCGTAATGGCTGCTCTGGGACGTGTAAGATCTGTTGCCCACATGTAGGTTGTGAGAGCAACTGCGGATGGATTTGTCCCAAAATATCAGGAGGGGACAAAAGAGGCTGTTTTATTCCAATTAGGAGACGGTTTTATCTTAGTACAGCTCACCACGGGGGGCATATTTAGTAGGGCTGGGTATTGAGACAAATTTCACAATTCGATTTCGATTATGATTCGATTCGATTTAATGTCGATTATTTTGGATATCAGTTACAATAAATGGCAATTTTTCTCAAGGGAATCAAATCTCTTAAATGCTGTAAACTATGGTCTATATATAGTCTAGTTGTAGCCAATAGGCTTCATTAGCCTAATATGAAGGTAATAATGAACTGTTTTGTAGCTATACAAACACTTAAATTACACTTTTATTTATTTTTATAATAAGAAGATTATATGAAATATAAACATTTAAATGGTGGCTGTCATAAAAACTTGCCAGATTTATTCAAACATGCATTAAATATTAACGAGTGTGGACAAACGAGTTTATGTGGGTTTTCTGAGGTAAATATGACGATACATTGATTACAAGCTGTTTAACTGACGTCTTTCCACGGTTGAAACGCTGATTGAGCGAATCAATGTGACATGATCCGGATTTAGATAAGTTGTACTGTATCTTTAACACACTTTCAGATGCTCATTCATGTTTATTTGGCGCTGTGACTGGTATTATTAAGCCGGAAGAGAGATCAGCGCTGCTGCTTCTCCAGAGCGATCTCACGCCACAGCGACAAAACGCTATTTATGTTTTTGAATTTCTAAAGAAAGTGGACGTAATTTGAAAATTGAGACTTTGTTTCATATCAATAGTAACAAAGGACAAAGATTATTGCGATTTTTTTGGATGCGCGCAGCCGCGATACAACGTCCCATTCATTCAAATGGAACAGGATGACTAATCGATTCTTGAGATTTAAGAATCGATATCGGTTCGTAAAAATGAGAATCGATTAATATCGAGAAATCGATATTTATTACCCGAGTCACAAATATGATTTGGCTAATAGAACAAATTCAAACATCAGAGCATCTGTTCAAACCAGCCCGTTCTCATCCTTTAGCGTCACATATGACAAAACGGCGCTATACTACGCACATGGCACCCTTTATCGTTAATATTCACGCGAACCCAAAGCGTCATAAATCCTTTAGCGTAATATGAGACTACCCTACCCTACCCCACACCTAAACCTAACCATCACAGCACGTGTTATATTAACGATAACGGGTGCCATGTGTGTAGTATAGCGCCGTTTTGTCATATAGCGTTTCGTCAATGCAAAAAACATTTGTAAGGATGAAAATCAACAAAGACTTTTGGTCTCTTGTTCCAAACCTCTCTATAATCATTTAGTATGGTGGCTGAGCTATAATCTGATTGGTCAGTTCGAATGTCTCATATTTGGGTCACATGGTCATAAACATGGTCAAAATATTGAAACTGTTGGGTCCTTTTATTGGGCACTCTTTCCTTCTTGAGGGCTTTGGCTTTACTCTCTACCTGAACTCTGCCTTCCATCTCTCTTCAATTTTATTACATTAAATTAACTGATCCAAATATTCATAATTAATTATTACAATTTATGATTGAATATTAATATGTTTAGCTATTTGAAATATAAATATTTTGCAATATAAATGTCTTTACTAAGCTTTTGTTCTTGCTGAACACACTTTTGAACCTCGCCTTTGGAGTAATAGAGGAAGCCGGATGATCTACATCTGTGATCAGATACACATCTCTCCTGAGGCACATTGGGTGGGTTTGTTCATGGAGAATAGCTGGAGGCGGGCCACGGCAGATTCCATCAAGGTCGGGAATCACTCCAAGGCACAGCAACAAAACGGCCATACCTGAAGGCCTTGGGACTTTGCAGAAAATGAAAAACAAGTTTATCATCTATACTGTATGAAAATGATACTCGAAATACCTACTCCTCTCTGGCAATAATATAGATTATGGTGGCAGCTTTAGAAGACAACACTATATATATGGGCCTTATGAATGGCAAGTAGATAATGAAAAGCTCAGTGTTCACCAGTGGATTGATTTAGGGCCATATAATGAAGTTTTGTTTGCAGAGAGGCACTCATGGCTGGAAGTCATGCACATAAATAAAAAACATTTTGTCCAAAAAAGTTTACCAAAAAAAAAAAAAAAAACCAGCGGATCGCTAATTTAGGCAAGGCAAGGCAAGGCAAGTTTATTTATATGGCACGTTTCATACACAGTGGCAATTCAAAGTGCTTTACATGGAAGAAATTAAAATAATCAAAAGAAATCAGAATAATTAAAACAGTTTAGAATAAAAAAAATCATCATAATAAAAATAAAATACAGTAAATAATTAAAACAATTTAGAATAAAAAATAAAATGAAGTACAGTAATAGTCGGATTTGTAAGTATTCACCCCTTTTAAATGTGATACCGATCATTCGTTTTATGCCTGGTTCAGATTACACAATTTTTTTTGTCTGTTATGATAGTTACTGTGTTTTGACTGTGTAAAATCTTGTCGTGTCGTGGACGACACATGTCAGACTACACTGACCAGTCTTTAACGGCGACATTGATGACATCGCGAAGGCGAAACTAGTAGCGAGTGACTTCCGGAAAACGAACGTAAACACACAACGGATGAAGCGGCGAGTGTTGGGTTGGCTGTCCTGCGTTCAGAAAAAAGTAAAAAAAGAAAGAAAACCTGACAATGGACACGTTCCTGGATTGCTCGAAGAAGACAGTATGGGCTGTCAATCCTCCAAAGTTTTAACTTTAGCTTTAGTTTTAACGTTAGCACCATTTTCTCGCTTTCCTTTCGCCATTTTTGAAAGTTGTGTACGGAAAAGCTTCTGTGCTCCTATTGGTCAACCTCGTACATGTGACGCAACCGTCGTTTAAAATTAAACATGCTAGACTTTTTGTTCCAAATACACTACGTATTTGGAACCCCTAAAAAGTTCTATACACTCTTTAAAAAAGGGTTCCTCTGGGTTCTATATAGAACCCTGGGGTTCCATACTTGGCCAATAGATCCTTTTATCAAAAAAAAATGGTTCTATATAGAACCATTTTGGAGTTCCATTTATGAAGCGGGGGATGGAACCATTTCTGGTTCTAAATAGAACCATTTCTTCTAAGAGTGTTGGTTGTCGCCCACTATGACACACTATACGAGATGATCTTGCGTCCCAGCGCCTGTTGTCGTTTACGAATCCCCACGACACCCTACGTCAAACGGATCGTGCTAAAATCGGGCTAAAATCGTGTAATCTGAACCAGGCATTAGAAGTCAACAACATCTATGCTCTATAAATCTTGAGAGTCCAATTCATGTTGAGTCAGTATTATGGGTCGGCTTATATTTTAAGAAGTTATAAATTTAAATGCTCAAAGCAGGGATAGTTAAAAGAAGATTTCCATGGCAGAAAGTGATCGAAGTTGAGCATATAAAAACTGCTGTCTGGGTATGAGCAGACTATGAAGCCAGCTGGAAGAAGGCTTTATCTGGAGAGACAAGAATCAAGCTTTTGGCCATCAGTCTAAATGGCATGTTTGGCAAGACAGAAACTTCTTATCAGAAACTCAACATCCCCGCCACAAAGCACGGCGGTGGCAGCACAGCATCATGCTATGGAGATACTCCTCTAACTCGGGAGATTTGTTTTTCTGGCAAGATTTAATCCCAATCTTCTGAAGGGACATGATTGATTTATATGATGAAGAGATATAATTAGGCTATTATTCACATATAAACATTTATCAAAGAGCACATCAAATATGGTAAATGAAATATCAACTGTACTTGACACACAAGAACAAACCTCACTGATTCTCGCATTTCAGCTTTAGTTTCTGCAAAACTGTTTCATTCATTTTTATCACTCTACACATTTGCGATACTTATCAATGACATTTTGTTGCCCAAATTGTGAACAGCATTAGATTTTATTAAAGGAGTAGTTCACTTAAAAAAAAAAACTTTTGCTGATAATTTACTCGCCCCCATGTCATCCAAGATGTCCATGTCTTTCTTTCTTCAGTCCAAAAGAAAATTAAGGTTTTTGATGAAAACATTCCAGGATTTTCTCCATATAATGGACTTCAATGGGAACCAAACGGTTCAAGGTCCAAATGAGAGTTTCAGTGCAAACTGTTCAAAGGGCTTTAAACGATTCCAGACGACGAGTAAGACGAACAGAACAGAGTAAGACGAGCATTTGTGCTTATAAAACTTAAATTTTTTTATTTATTTTTGAAATGAGCGATCGTTTCGCTTGATAAGACCCTTATTCATCGTCTGGAATCGTTTAAAGCCCTTTGAACAGTTTGCACCGAAACTCCCATTTGGACCTTGATCCGTTTGGTTCCCATTGAAGTCCATTATATGGAGAAAATCCTGGAATGTTTTCATCAAAAACCTTAATTTCTTTTTGACTGAAGAAAGAAAGACATGGACATCTTGTTACCTGGCGGTAACGCGGATATGACGTCATTGACTGGCGTCTCCTCCCCCTGCTCACACGCCCCGTTTCCTTGGTTAAAAATCCCAATTTTCTCACAATTTACAAATAGTTGGAAACATTTGGGATGTTGTAAGTTATCAACTAAACAAAATATATAACATTGGCCTAGTGTTTTTTTTTTTGGATATTTCACTGCAAAAATCCTACATATTGTACCTTTAAAGATGCAAAATATACTGTTGTTATTTTACAATTGAATGCCCATGCAGATTTACCAAGTGTTTTAGCAATTTCTGTGCCAGTAGCTTCACCCCAGAATTGCAAAAATAAACACAAACTCTGAGCTATGGCTAACTTAGGCTATTTAATTTATTTCCTGTTAATTTTTCTGCCATTGTGTAAACAATCAAATTATAATTAATAGACAGAATTGCTTCTACATCCATCTGAAAGCCAGTATTATTCAAGAGATTTTCGAAGCCACTGATGGCACATGACGCGCGTTGCTTCTGTTGTGACCGGCGGGATTACGCACATGGCAGACAATTACCAAACGCCAATCGCTATCTATCAACAATCGGAAAAACGCTTAGCTTGAGCTGCCAACTTTTTACAGTTCTCCTCAATCCTTTGTACCAAAAGCAACAAAATATTGTGGATCTTTTCAGTAATATGCACCAGAGGACAGCTAAAGAGAAAATGGATTTTAATCAAACTTTAGTCATCATGAGACAACTCTCGGAGTGGATTGAATTCAACCAGCATTTGTTGGCATGGGGCATGAAATATACATGAAATGATTTTGGTGGATGAGATCTGCTACGCTGCTGCTGCTGATGATGAGCAAACAGTGGTGGAGGAAGTACTGAATCTCAGTACTTAAGTAAAAGTACAAATAAACAGATAAATATTTACTTTAGTAAAAGTAGAAGTAACACAATGACAACCATACTTAAGTAAAAAGTAAAAAGTACCTGATTTTAAATTAACTTTAAGTATTAAAAGTAAAAGTACTTGCATAACAATTTATCCTCTTAATGTCTATTTTCTAATTATTAATAAAACATTTAATTCTAACTCATTCAACATAATACTCCTATAATGATGTTCAATAATGATGTCACCATTTAAACAAGCTTGTAATTAGGCAATATACACATCATGCTTATCCTTACTTTATGTTACTAACTATGTTTGGCAGTAAACGTGATTAATTTATGGTGTAATTCTGAACCTCTTGGCTTGCCATAATCCAACCAAACGTACATTACACACGGTGCGTTTCCTATGCACGTAAAAACTAATTTTCGCATATAAATTGCACGATAAACGCACTACGTGCGAGATGCATTTACGATGCAGATTACGTTTTGGCAGGGGAAAAACTGATCAGAAAATGTAATGGAAATGTAACAGAAGTTGTAGAAATGTAGTGGAGTAGAAAGTATAACAATTGCTGCAAAATGTAACGAAGTAAAAGTAAAAAGCATGCACTATTTATTCTACTTAAGTAAAGTAAAGATACGTGAAAATTGTAGTTAAGTAAAGTAACGAAATATTTGTACTTTGTTACATTCCACCACTGTGAGCAAATACAATCATTTGTTCAGCTTGGTCAAACATTTTAAAGACCCTTATTCATCGTCTGGTGTCGTTTAAAGCCCTTTGAACAGTTTGCACTGAAACTCTCATTTGGACCCCATTGAAGTCCATTATATGGAGAAAAATCCTGGAATGTTTTCATCAAAAAGCCTAATTTCTTTTCGACTGAAGAAAGAAAGACATTTTGATGACATTCTCAACATTTTGATGGTCATGTTCCTCCCGTGAGAACATGAACCATCAACAAACTCTGCCCTATAAAGCGTGTTAAAGGCTGTTATGGCCGTCAGACAAGATTAGGAAGATTTCCATCTTAAAAAAGGCACAATGTGACCCCGTTTTGCTCTTTTAGGGACTCTTCTATGTTGTGTTGAAGCACCCAGAGGCAAAATTGCAGCACTCATCTGTGCACTCATGGAGCAAAACACCTTTTCTCCAGTGGAAGAACATCTCCTCTTTAGCAAAGGGAAATGGAAGAGCATGTAAAGACAACCACTCGGCTCCGAAGCAAAAAGCTGCCAATGTCTGGGGGAGTGGCTTGGTATGCAAATGCCACTCCCCAATCATCATTGGCCCGTTTTCTTAAGGGAGACCCGATACATCAGCACATTAAAGTGCCATGGTATAAATATTCTTTACACAAGCCTAATGAAATCTGTGTACATAATATACAAGTAAATTAAACGGATAACGGAAAGAATATAAGGAGTATTTTTCATTAGCATCCAGTTTTTCTTCTCCATTAGCGTTACATTATTTTCAGACTGTCTATCTATAGCCAAATTAGCTGCAAACTCAAACAACATCAGCTCGATAAACCACCTGGAGGTATTGATATATCATTTTTTCAATCCCCCACCTCATTAAAGCCAACACTTTCAATGACTTGGACAAACCCTAGATAATCACAGGCTAATTCTTCCAAACAAACCTCCCCGCTGACATCCTGCGAAATAAACTTCATAAACAGATCGAGGGGGGAATCGATAAAGCCATTCGGGTTTTAACTTCCACATACCGTCCCCATCGCAAATGATTTTATCATTGTGTTTCCATTTCATTGGGTGTGACTTTCCTCTTCCCTCAGTGTCACATTTGATCAATCCTGGAGTTATGGGCCAGTGCTCAAGTGTTCTGGGCACTCATAAAGATTCACTTAATGGATTTGTCCATTGGCACAGGAACCACAATAGAGTCTGACCCGCTCCCTCTGGAAAGATGCTTTGTTTACTTGTGAACTTGTCAGTTGTGGCACGCACCACGTAAAACGCTTTGGAGTGCGTCCGATCAAAGAAAATCTGTCAAATTATTGTTTTAGTCAGAATTGTTCCAGTAGCAATATCCAAACATGATTACTTCAGAGCCAACCCTTGTAAAAACATAGTTAATTTCAGTATATTTAGGTAAAAACAGTACTTATAATATACTTTCAAAGAATATGCAAACTTAAAGAAGTAGTTCACTTTAAAAAATAAAGGTTTTTGATGAAAACATTCCAGGATTTTCTCCATATAATGGACTTCAATGGGGTCCAAATGAGAGTTTCAGTGCAAACTGTTCAAAGGGCTTTAAACGATCCCAGACGATGAATAAGGGTCTTATCAAGCGAAATATTCAGTCATTTCAAAAATAAAAAACAAAGTTTCAGTTTTATAAGCTCAAATGCTCGCCTTGCTCTGTTCTGTGATGCGCGTTCGTGACTCTCCTGTTCGAACTCGTTCATCACAATGAACGAATCTTTTCCCGAGTCAACTCGTTCATTTCGTTTGTTAAATGAACCAAATGACACGTAAAATTCGTTCATTTTGATGAACAGGAGAGTCACGAACGCGCATCACAGTACAGAGCAAGGCGAGCATTTGAGCTTATAAAACTTAAACTTTGTTTTTTATTTTTGAAATGAGCGATCGTTTCGCTTGATAAGACCCTTATTTATCGTCTGGGGTCGTTTAAAGCCCTTTGAACAGTTTGCGCTGAAAATGTCATTTAGACCTTGAACCGTTTGGACCCCATTGAAGTCCATTATATGGAGAAAAATCCTGGAATGTTTTCATCAAAAACCTTAATTTCTTTTCGACTGAAGAAAGAAAGTAGTAAATTATCAGAAAAGTTTTTTTTTTTTTTTTTTTTTTAAGTGAGTACTTGCTAGTACTGTGAAAATCAGATAGCCTACGTAATTTAAAACTCAAGTCCTATTGGAATTGGGGACTTCAAATTGGGGAATTTGGTCATTTTCAATGTGAGGTACCTGTACTCAAATATGCTCCATGTAATCTTTACACCACTGTGCAACAAATGATTAATGCAAATGTTATCACATAGAAGTTCATTTCAAATGGGACACATCGATAAGGCTTTTTAATCCTAAAATGCTCCTGTTGTGTTGCCGCTTCCAGCTGGATGTTAGGGTTGGATGGGCTTGTATCCAGCAGAGATGTGTTGTGCATTGACTCGACGGACTCCACATGAACTTGAGTAAATCACTGGCAGAACTGCAGGGCGGTATGACTGTATAATGCTCAGAGTGCGGTCAGAGCACAACAGCTTGTTACCGCTGATTAATGGAGACAACCGGGCACCATCCGTTAACGGCAATGCAGGCAACTGTGTCAGTGGAGCACCGCTGCAGGAGGCCAAATGAGGACAAATCACAGCCATCTATCTGCAGACAATAGCACGCTAGAATCAGCAAGATTCACGCGACTCACATGAAAAATGAAGTGTGTTTATGTTTATATATATATATATATATATACATATCATGTTTGTATATATATATATACACACACACTGTATTTTAATTTAGGACACGTAGTCGACATTTGAAGTGGATAAAAAAAAAGTTAATCAAAGTTGTGGTAAGTTCAAAATTCATGTATAACTTTAAAGAAAGGTTCCGAACTTTAAAGAAATCCACTTCAAATGTTGACTACTGTCTTTGGCAGTGTTGGGTGTAACTAATTACTATAATTACTGTAATTTCATTACTTTTCCCTTGAAAATGTAAAGTAAGGGATTACTCTTCATTTATCTGTAATTTATTTACAGTTACTTCTGATGTAATTGAGGTAAATACTGTGTATAGATCAATCCGATCTCACAGCGATCCGTATGCGTTTTATGAGGAATCTAAATCATACGACCGCACTTGTACAAATTCGTATGAATTATTGTAAAATATGTATGAAAAAAGTGATCAGACATAAAACAATAGTGGGTTTAACATCAAAATGTATTGTCTGATGCTAAAAAGTATGTTTTTATAATGTAACCTTAAGGATCATTCATGCAATTTTATAGTATTTATTTGAAACAATTAAAACAGATTCATGTCTATCCTTGTATTATTCAGCTGGTTGAGATTGATATGGGATTTTGAAAGTAATTAGTAATTAAAAGTAGTTAAATACTTTTTAGAGAGAGTAATTAGTACAGTAATCTAATTACACTGTTGAAGAGGTTACTAGTAACTAATTAATTACTTTTTAAAAGTAACCATGGTCTTTGGGGTACAATGTACTCATTGTTTTCATGTTGTATTGCAAAACACTTTTGCTGCTATTGTGGTGGGTTACATGTAAGGTTTAAGGATGGATTAAGGGGTCAACAGTGTAATTATAGATGTAGGCCTATAATTACATTCAGATATTTTCTAAATTTAAGTACAATGAAAAAAAAACATGAATAGATCCAATACATTGTACACACGCAACGCAAAACTTTTGAATAAATAATGACACCATAAGAACCATACATGAATCCTAATGCATCAGCTCAACATGCGCTGACAGAAAATACAGAAAATATAACCCTCAATATTTTCATCCATAGTAAAAAATAGCATATTACTGCTAATTTACAATTTACACACAAAAGTATTTGAGAACAAATAATGTAATTGTATTAATCAACCTTCTATTACAGTGTAAATAATATTGACCTTTTTAATAGTGTAAATATCTAATTATTTAAATGTTATTTATTCATTTAAAAACAATCATCAACACGTGCATCTTGGCGCGAGCTCTAGGCATTTGAGAGACAGCCGTGGCATTTGTATCTTAGAAGCTTGCGGAAAACAAACAACTATCTAAGCAGTTAATTATCAAGGGTCGCTCCTAAAGTTACTTTTCAAAGCCAGGGATTTTAAATAAAATGGCAACCCTAAATAAAGACCCCAGGTGTTTACCTCCACAAAGCCTGTTCAGTTTTTGCATGGATAGTGTGTTCATTAAGGCAAGCATGCATCACCACATAGACGAACAGACCTTCGGTTAGGGAGATAACATCATCCTCTGCAATAGGGCGATTATTCATCACTAGTGTAAGACTGTAAGACTGTGTGTGTTTGGGCAAGAGAGAAAAGAAGACCAGCCACGAGGAGAGAGAAATGTTTACAGAGGCTTATTTAAGAGAAATGGAGTGTATCCTTAACCAGATTAATGAAAATGTACTGAGAGTGGTGCTGTGACTTGGATGCAATTTCTTCAGTAAATAATTACATAGAGAGTCACTATTAGGGAAGTAATTAAAAAAAAAAACCTTATTATTATTTTTTGTTAAACTATCATATTAAGCATTTAATTAGAGCAAATTGTTCTGTGGGACAGATTCAGGTTTAATTAAAAACATTTTGTAAATGTTTTAT
Organism: Pimephales promelas; assembly: GCF_988280905.1. Classification (NCBI taxonomy): domain Eukaryota; kingdom Metazoa; phylum Chordata; class Actinopteri; order Cypriniformes; family Leuciscidae; genus Pimephales; species Pimephales promelas. Next base: position 31,231,622 of record NC_142787.1, read on the forward strand.
CTTACCTCAAGGGCAACCAAGATGTATAGGTGTCTTTGTTTCCGCAGTAGTTTCAATTTTGATATTTTTAGGTCAAAGCGTTCTTGTCTGTCAGTCATATAATGGAGGTCTATGGTCACCACCTCAAAGAGCATGCACAGAGAAGTCCAGATTAAACATGATTTAATGACTCGTGAATGTAAGTACACATTGATGGCCAAAGACACGAAACGAGCGGTTTGTGTGAGAAAACCAACAGTATTTATATCGTTTTTACCTCTTGTAACCACAGCCATGTCCGAGTGATCTGAGGGTGCAGGCGTTTTGGTTGTGGTTACAAGAGGTAAAACGATATAAATACTGTTGGTTTTCTCACACAAACCGCTCGTTTCGTGTCTTAGTCCATCAATGTGTACTTACATTTAGGAGTCATTAAATCATGTTTAATTTGGACTTCTCTGTGCTGCTCTTTGAGGTGGTGACCATAGACCTCCAGTGTATGACTGATAGACAACAACGGTTTGACCTAAAAATATCAAAATTGAAAATACTGTGGAAACAAAGACACCTACATCTTGGATGCCCTTGAGGTAAGATAAAACACACCAAAAATTTATTTCAAAGTGAACTATCACTTTAATTGCACACTATGCACAATGGAGTGTGTTCAATTGCTGCAACACGGTTTTGAAAACTATCGTTTTGCTACTGATAACTTCAAGTTAGCTATAATCTCTAATACTGTAGAGAATGGAGAAGTTCGTCTTCAACATTTATCGCATTTTATCCAAGCTGTGCATTTACTGAATGAGCACTGTGCCACTGTTCGTCCGACTGTTACTGCACTTCATTTTATTCTAAATAGTTTTAATTTACTGTATTTTATTTTTATCATAATTTTTATTTTTCATTATTTCTTGTTTTTTATTTTAAACTGTTTTAATTATTCTGATTTCTTTTGATTATTTTTTATGTAAAGCACTTTGAATTGCCATTGTGTATGAAATGTGCTATAGAAATAAACTTGCCTTGCATTTTGTGTAATTTGGCCTGAACAATAATAATGTGTACTGTATGTATGTAGTCCAATGTGTCCTTCACATTGTAGGATATCTCACAGAAGAAATGATTGTCGTAAGGCTAAATTATCATATCATAATTATCAGCTCCTATTGAAAATGAACCATATATCAAACCCTTTATAAATATCACAAAATTGCCAGAACGATGCTTGGTGTGTTTGTGAGGTTACAGGTAACAAGACGTGACATGAGACACACAGCAGCAATATAGCGTGCTCGATGTGAAAATCTAATCTTGCTTGGTGAATTATTTCTGTGTGTGTGTGAGTACACCATCATTTAGCTGCTTTTATAGACTCTTTATCATCCGCTTACCCTGGTCATCTGACAGAAACCCAATGGTCACTCAGCACAGCAAATTTCCCATTCAGCCATAATAAAAGAGTGAAATGTAGGGGCCATATTTCCTCTGTAAAGGATCCTCCTGTACCACATTTCACACACTGTTAATCTCCATCGCCCCAACAAATGCATCCAGATTGAACCCCGTCGAGAAGGAGCGAATCGTATTTGTCTATAGATTCAATTAACAGCTTTAATTACAGGCAACATTAAGAGCTGTATGCGCCGATAATTGCAGTTAATTGAATATTCTTTAAAAAAATATATTGCTGTATATATACATATAAACATTCATAAAACAAATAACTTCCACTGCTGTGAGTCACTGCAATATAATTGAGGCTAATCAATGCGTGTTAATTATAATTACAGGAAAGAATCCAACTGCTAATATTATTATCTCACGGACTGCTGTTACTGAACAAGCACAATCTGACATACTCAGCAAATTCGCTGTCATCTGATGTCTCATCCCAGGTCCTCAACATCTCTGAAGCTCATTTTCTAGTAAGAAAGGAAACTGGGGCGAACTCAAAAAAAATGAACTAGGAAGGTTGTTCACTTTACATGATATATTTATATTTAGCTTACTTATAATAATTGTGTTTTTTGACTTGAAAAGTTTTTTTTTCTATTAAGGTCTATGAAATTACGTCTCAAATTAACAGTACAAAATTCTAACGTGTTGTCTAAACACAAATTATTTATGTTAAGTAAAAAATTCTTACATCCAGAGGGTGGCGGTATAGTGCGAGCCGACTGCCATTTTGCCCGAACTTAATTTGATTGTGTTCAATCTGCTTAAATATATGTAAAATCCATTTGTGTTGGATTAACTGTACCTGAGTGGTGCTTTTAGTTCCCAGCATGCTTTGCATATGGTTGAATTAAGAGAGAATACATGTTCAAATTAAGTGTTATTTTATGTGTTTTTAAGAAAATAAGAAAAGGGGAAGACTTGGTAGTGCGTAATTGAGGTAATGTTAAACTACATTGCAATTATTGAACCATTTAAATTACAGTTTGTTACCATTTTGGAGAAGAGTGAACCATTTGATTAGCCTGAAGACTCATTCAACAGTATTTACATCATACGCTTTGGCAGATGAAGCAAGTAAATCTTATTATGTTGCTTAAAAGTGCTATTGTTAGCTAATAGATGACTATAGTCTAGAAATTGATAATATGTGACACTAAAATAAATTCTATAGCATTGGATGAATGAATATGAATTTGAATACCTGAATCATGTAAGGGAGCCTTTTTAAATTCACTAAGCTGTGCCCAACCGTAGTAAATAAGTTGAATCAACCTTAATGAATTAAGTTGACCCAACGTAAGTACATAATGCTGAAATAAAGCAAGTTAATCATGTGGAAATCCTTTCCATGATTTTTTTCATGTTCATTCAAAGAGTTATATGGTTTCAAATTATTGTAACCATTATTTTAGTTTTATTTTATTTTATTAGTATTATTTTAAAGTATTATAGTTTTGGGCATTTTTTTCACGCCATATTATTTCTCTGCGGTGTCTCTCAACCTTAATAATATTTCTTTATGCCCCCAGAAACCATAAAATAAAAGATTACAAGAAAGAAGGGAATAAACGAAGACGATTTTTAAAAACCATCTAACGTTTTAATGTAAAATTGCCTAATTACTCATACATTATGAGACTCGAAGCTTGACATATCATCTCTCGGGAGTGACTTTGGTACCCAAGCAAATTGCTTTCCCCTCTTTAACATCTGATTGTTAAAATTAATGAAGAATAACATTCAGCTCCGACTAATATAACGCTCCTGGGAGGCCGTATCATTGTGTCAGATATTAATAACTCGTCGAAAATATCACAGCCTTTCATTAGTACAGTTGGCATTGCAATGTTCGTGGTGACAATTTCCTGGATTTTGTCTCGAAACAAACCTAGAATCTTAGTAAAATAGTCAAGGTCTTTCCAGTAGCTCACGTTGAGATAAGGCATGGAGCCGGAGCAGATGTTGCAGGGTCTGTCCTAATTTGCTCTTATTGCTCCTCCTGTGGAGCTGAACAAAATACAAACAGCATTTCGCAGCTTCCCCGCCCCTCGTGAGACGCTTGAAATTTCCTTCCCCTGTTCTGTATTCTTTTATATGGGGGCCGACACTTATACTGTGGCAGTCGCTCATCAGATGAAGCGCAGCTTATCATAAATGAGTTGCAAAATACTGTAATCGAATGTCTCCAGCTGGGAACGATGAGACGAGCACATGAAACAAAAGTCAGCGAGTGAATGAAAAGAGAAAAGTTTTCACTGCGAGCTCTTCATGTTCTGGAAGACTTTTAGGTTTGGATTGTATTATGAAACTATGATTCATGCCATTTAGTGACTGTATATACATTTGCATACACTGTTAAAAGTAAAGCCTCTAATTAGAAGCAAAAAAAGGGCCTTCGTTGCATAGAAAAATCGGATCATTCATCTCTAATTCTTTAGAAAGGCTCAGTATTGAAAGAAATGCTGCAAATTGTACACTCTAAAGTAACAACGCTGGGTTGTTTGAACCCAAATTTGGGTTAAATACACTCTAAAAAATTGCTGGGTTGTTTTAACCCAACTTTGGGTCAAATATGGACGAACCCAGCCATTGGGTTAAATTTTTAAATTACATTTTAACCCAACGTTTGGGTTTGTCTATATTTGACCCAAAGTTGGGTTAAAACAACCCAGCATTTTTAGAGTGTATGAACAAAATTTAACTGTTGGGTCAAAAATGTAATTTCCAATTTTAACCCAACTTCTACTCTCACTTTCAACTGTACATTTTTTATTGCATTTTTAACCCAACATTTGGGTTTGTCCATATTTGACCCAAAGTTGGGTTAAAACAACCCAGTATTTTTAAGAGTGTATGAACAAAATTTAACTGTTGGGTCAAAAATTTAATTTCCAATTTTAACCCAACTTCTACTCTCACTTTCAACTGTACATTTTTTTTATTGCATTTTTAACCCAACATTTGGGTTTGTCCATATTTGACCCAAAGTTGGGTTAAAACAACCCAGCATTTTTAGAGTGTATGAACAAAATTTAACTGTTGGGTCAAAAATGTAATTGCCAATTTTAACCCAACTTCTACTCTCACTTTCAACTGTACATTTTTTATTGCATTTATAACCCAATATTTGGGTTCGTCCATATTTGACCCAAAATATGGGTTGAAACAACCCAGTATTTTTAAGAGTGTATGAACAAAATTTAACTGTTGGGTCAAAAATTCAATTTCCAATTTTAACCCAACTTCTACTCTCACTTTCAACTGTACATTTTCTATTGCATTTTTAACCCAATATTTGGGTTCGTCCATATTTGACCCAAATATGGGTTGAAACATCCCAGTATTTTTAAGAGTGTATGAACAAAATTTAACTGTTGGGTAAAAAATTCAATTTCCAATTTTAACCCAACTTCTACTCTCACTTTCAACTGTACATTTTTTATTGCATTTTTAACCCAACATTTGGGTTTGTCCATATTTGACCCAAAGTTGGGTTAAAACAACCCAGTATTTTTAAGAGTGTATGAACAAAATTTAACTGTTGGGTCAAAAATGTAATTGCCAATTTTAACCCAACTTCTACTCTCACTTTCAACTGTACATTTTTTATTGCATTTATAACCCACTATTTGGGTTCGTCCATATTTGACCCAAAATATGGGTTGAAACAACCCAGTATTTTTAAGAGTGTATGAACAAAATTTAACTGTTGGGTCAAAAATTCAATTTCCAATTTTAACCCAACTTCTACTCTCACTTTCAACTGTACATTTTTTATTGCATTTTTAACCCAATATTTGGGTTCGTCCATATTTGACCCAAAATATGGGTTGAAACAACCCAGTATTTTTAAGAGTGTATGAAAAAAATTTAACTGTTGGGCCAAAAATGTAATTTCCAATTTTAACCCAACTTCTACTCTCACTTTCAACTGTACATTTTTATTGCATTTTTAACCCAACATTTGGGTTTGTCCATATTTGACCCAAAGTTGGGTTAAAACAACCCAGCATTTTTAGAGTGTATGAACAAAATTTAACTGTTGGGTCAAAAATATAATTTCCAATTTTAACCCAACTTCTACTCTCACTTTCAACTGTACATTTTTATTGCATTTTTAACCCAACATTTGGGTTTGTCCATATTTGACCCAAAGTTGGGTTAAAACAACCCAGCATTTTTAGAGTGTATGAACAAAATTTAACTGTTGGGTCAAAAATATAATTGCCAATTTTAACCCAACTGCTACTCTCACTTTCAACTGTACATTTTTTATTGCATTTTTCATTTTTAACCCAACATTTGGGTTTGTCCATATTTGACCCAAATATGGGTTGAAACAACCCAACATTTTTTAGAGTGTAAATTCTAAACTAATTGATTATATTCAAGATTTTTTATTTTTGTTATTTTTATTAAACAGTACTGAATCAACCTAAATATGTATTAGGTCACACCAACAAAACTAAATGTAAAACGTAAGATCAGGTAGAAATAGCTTTTTAAATATAACAATTGCAGGTTACCACTTTTCACATTGTACTCGCATCTCAAAGAATTTAGAAGATATCACGTATCATTCATATGTCAAGATCTTGTCAATGCACCCTTCCTTCCTGAAGCTTAAACAATGGCAATGGCAACTGATAAAATGTGGATGTGAATGGAAAGTCACTTTGGATAAAAGTGTCTGCCAAATGCAGAAAAATACTCTTTGTATTCATGTTAGTTTCCTATTGTTTATTTTTTAACCAACCTTTCCAAAACGTTTTTTTAACCTCTAAAAATGTAAATGTCAAGTAAAATAGAAACTTGTGAGTTCAAGTTTTTATACACACTTAAAGTCCCGCTGTGAAAATCAAGATTTAAATGTTGTTTATATGTCTATGTGGTGTTTTTAATACGCTTTAAGACAAACTATGTGCAAATTCACCAGTCAACGCCATTGCTGAGTATTTTCTCTTTAAAATGGCGTGCTGGGCGGTTTGACCAAAAATGTATATCACGTTTTTTTTTTTCTTTTCTTCCCAAAATTAATCCGGTTTTCCGGTTTATGACGGGTTTTTTTAATGCATAATCAGGTGTTCAAAGCATTTTCTGGTTAAGAGAGGAATTACTACAATAAATTGACTTAGGATGGTCTATTTTACCATCATTTGTGAATATTGTAGAATAGAATAGCGCCCAGTAACCTTTTACATTTACGAGTCATTAAATCGTGTTTAATTTGGACTTCTCTGTTCATGCTCTTTGAGGTGGTGACCATAGACCTCCATTATATGACTGACAGACAAGAACGGTTTGACCTAAAAATATCAAAATTGAAACTACGGCGGAAACAAAGACACCTACATCTTGGATGTCCTTGAGCGATGCTAAAACATATCAAAAATTAATTTCAAAATGAACAATCCATTTAAGATATTTCAAAATAAGTACAAGTGTTTATAATTCAAAGTCCTGCACTATGCAGAATTATTAGTATTTTGGTTACACAATACACTGTATCTGGCATTTAATTCAATGTTTAAAATATACATAATCCCATAATTATTGGAGCTGAAAAAATTAAAAACCTAGAATGCTTTTTTAATTCAAATAAATAAAATCATTTAGCCATGTCTCATGTATCTCTTTTAATTAAGGAAAAACAAATTATTTTATCAAGTTCTTTAAGTGTGCCTAAAGTTGTCATTTTCTTGGGGAAAAAAGTAGGTGTCAAGCCCTGCGATTCAGATTTTTAAAAGATTTGCCCAAATAGAAAGAGATTTGTCGAAGATGTCGGGATGGGCAACAATTAATCGCATCCAAAATAAAAGTTTGTGTTTACATAATATATGTGTGTGTATAAATAATTTGTATATATAAATACCCACACATGCATGTATATATTTAAGAAAAATGTGTTATTAATATATCAAAATTTATATTTATATATAATATTAATTGTGAATAAATATATATAAAATATATACATGCACATATTTCTTAAATATATACATGCATGTGTGGGTATTTATATATACAAATTAATTATACACAGTACACACAAATATATTATGTAAACCCAAACTTTTATTTTGGATTGGATGCGATTAATCGTTGCCCATGCCTAATCGAAGAACAAATATTAGAGTGAACATTGGTGTTTGTTGCGTCTTGCTTGGACAGACAGGTGTAAAGTTGTATTCTGAGTTGATCTGATGGCAATCGGAGTTGTGTTTACCCTGGATTCGCTCTCAGCTGTCATGACATTAGAGCGTAGATATATTGCATGGCAGGAGCTCTTAAGACTGTTTGTAAGCTATAGACTCGTAAAGAGACAGGCTTTTATCTCAGTATTAGAGTAGCAGGATTCATCATCCCTGTGTGGTCCACCAAACTAATTCATATGCGTGGCATCACCCCAGGAACACTTGAGATAAAATCCGAAAGAGAAACATCCAGTTCTAAATACTCCTGTTCTCGCTGCGGTCCGTCGCTGAGTTTGAGGGGATGTAAGGTAATGAACTGTGGCTTAGGGAAAATCATTGGGGGAAAATGGATGTACACAGGCTTGAGTAATCACTTTAAAGCAAGTTTAGCTCTACCCTTGAGACAAGTAAAGCTCCATGATCAAATACAGCACAAAACAACCTTGAAAAGTCCAGGATTTTTCTTTAACCTCCCAAAAAAAGATAAATGGGGGGAAAAACATAAATATATATATATATTCTCCCCATCTGGGATTTTAATATTGGAAAGCACTGCCAAAAGCTTCTTGTTTTCATGCCAAATGTGAGAGGCCTTTTCCACACGAGACGACTTGTGCCAATATTCTTTCAACATAATAGGACTAGAGTATAAATGGGCCAATATGCCTTTTATAATAATCATAATAATATCAATAATAATAACGATGCTATTGTCTCTGTACTAAAGCCAAAGCTGGAAAATGTTTACTTTCCATCAACTAGACAGCAATAAAATAAAAATCAATGGAATAACATTTTGATTAAAACAACAACATCGTTCAGCAGTTGTGTCTTTAAAAATGCATGTGTATATTTTCTCCTCCCCAGTTTGAAAACCTGTATGTTAGACAATATTGTTGCAAATAGTATTGAATTTAGTTTTGAAAGCAACAAACAAATGTCAAATGTTTCATTATATTGTAGTAGTTTTTTTTTTTTTCATTGAATTTTTGTATAATACAAATATAACAAGTAGGGATGGGCAACGATTAATCGCATCCAAAATAAAAGTTTGTTTACATAATATATGTGTGTGTAGTGTGTATAATTAATTTGTATACATAAATACACACACATGCATGTATATATTTAAGAAATATTTGCATACAGTACTTTATATATATTTACACATTATTAATATTATATATAAATATAAATATTTGATATATTAATAACACATTTTTCTTAAATATACACATACATGTGTGGGTATTTATATACAAATGACAAATTTGCAAATTTAATTAATATACAAATTAATTATACACACTACACAAACGTATATTATGTAAACACAAACTTTTATTTTGGATGCCCATCCCTAATAACAAGACATCAACCACCCCAAAATAAATAAATAAATAAATAAAATAAAATAAAATAAAATAAAAACTCAGATTTTTATATAAAACAGGACCATACCATAATAAGGCAGATTTGTGTATTATATTGTAGTTGCTTTGCCATTGTTTCTTAAATGTTTAAAATGGACTTTGACATCAAATCTTATTGAATTATACCACTATATCAATTACCAACACAATGCGTACAATGTCTGATGCCAGTCTGTGTTTAAAATCGGTTCTGCGAGGCTCTGTTAGCACTTCAGCTTTCTCTTTGTTGACTGTGCCAAACAACCGTGTGATGGGAATAGGGCTAAGGCTTTCTGTGAGCATTAAAAAAAGTTTAATACCCCCAAATGTGTTATAATTTAAATGTTCACTCACCCATAACTCGTAATCTCTCTGCACCAACTACCACCTCATGGTCGTCCGCAGAGAAGAGCAGTTTTCCTGCACTTGATTTTACCTCCAGCATTTTGCCCCGTGCATGAACTCCATGAGCACCTGACAAAAATATATTTTTACAGTTTATGAAGAACATTTTCCATGTGCCCCCTAAGAATCTAACTCAAATCATACTATTATATATATATATATATATATATATATATATATTAGGGGTGTAACGGTACATGTATTTGCCCCGAACAGTCATGGAATGGACGCCACACAGGCAATCCACACTCCAGTCCAGAAGGGGGCGTGCACAGTGATGCAACGCCGTTTGCTTTTCGCCACAACAGGAAAAAGAGCGGAAGAAGAAGAGACAATTTATCCATTAACCCAAAACAAGAGTTCAGATGGCACTCGAGCAGGGTTTGAAATTAACAACCCGCCAAATATGGGTAACGCTGTCAAATCACTAGCCAATTTGGTGTGTTTCTTATTATGTTTACTCACTTTGCCGGGGAAGCTCTTCTGGGCCAATTCTGTGCAGATTTAGCGCAAATACTACAAAAATTAGTTTATAATAAATTAAATACGGCCTATTGCACAGAATCTGCGCATAATATTTTCATGATTTGTAATCACAGCATTTTTTCTTTTGTCAAATCAACTTAAATAATTTATATAGTTCAGATAACCTAATATTTTGAGTTTCTGATGATTAAATCAATCTCCTTCATTGTTTTAACTCAATTTTTCCATTTCAATGAACTTTTTTTTTTAAGTTAAACCAACAATTTTTTTTTTTTACAGTATACTTGAACATGCAGGTCACTACGCAACAAATAACGGCGCACTTGTTCATTTGCATTGAAGGAAAAGCGAAGGTTAAAAAGCCATTGGTTAACAGATAATAGATTATACATATAATCAAATTTTTGGTGAAAAGGATGAGGATGAAAGAGGAAGGGAGTAGATAGCTGGATGACAGGATTTTGTTTGAATAAGAAATTAATGAAATCCTACACGATTTTAAGACGCGAAACAGCACGTGCACCAATACTCAGCGAAGAAGAAGAACACAACACACGAATATGGACGTCAGACTGAAACTAGTGCTGCAAACTGTTTGCGCGATGATTTGCTCGGAGAAAAAAAAGAAAAAAATAAGATTTACGCGGTGACCTCAACCCATGCCTTGCTCTGATTGGCTGTAGCTCATGACATCACCGAGGTTGAGTCGTGCGACAGCTCTGGATATCCTACATGCTAGATATTTTTCTGGCGTCTGTGAGCACGTACCGTGATACATCTCTAAAATATATACTACTGCAAACAAGCAGCGAGCAATTAAAATATTTGCCATTTAGCACATTCAATCTTGTAATTTACTTAATGACTTTTCTGACCAGATTAGAATTCAATTAATGAAACATATACTTGTTTTTACACTTCCACTTCATTTTGTTTTGTATATAGTTGTTCTAGCACCATAACTCAAGTGAAAGTCACTTAACTAGTCCAGTTAAGGCTAAATTACTTTCATTAAAACATAGCCTTACTATTTACGCTATTAACCAGGACTTGCATCCGTGCACATGCAATTACTGCGCTGTAATGAAGTCTCTAGTCACAGTTATAAAGGCTACATCATGAGAAGGATGAGACTATAACAATCTGGCTATCAAATAACCCTTTAACTCTTTCAAAATAGTCATTTAACCATCTGTCCCATAAAATCCAACATTATAGCTGCCTGGATTCATTTTCCTCCTGTGAGCGGATTGGCCCATATAGGCGCCTCCTGAGTTCAGTGAATATTTCATTTCATGCTATCTACCCTGATATAAACGCCCACAGAGATCTTCATTTTGATTTATAGTCTGCGAAATCTTGGGGAGCAAGACCATTGTAATTAGCACAAAGGGGGTTGCATGAGGGTTTTTAAACAAATTTTTAGCTCGAGTGTGTTTGTGTTTGCGTGCTTACCTGCAACGAGTTGAGATACTAATTGCTTCTTCTCGTTGAGGATGTTGACAGACACGTTCTTAGAAGACTGCAGGAACAATGGGCTTCCCTGACATTAAAAAAGATACAAATAAATAAATAATAAATTAATAAATTCAACTAAATTGTCTTCCACACTATAAAAAGTTGTAACCTGCAATTGTTCATTTAAAGGCACAGTAGGCAATTTCAAAAATCATTGTTGAACAATGACAATTTTGACGATGCGTATACATACATTGCTCACATGGCACCCTTTAACGTCAATATAACACGCTTCGGTTATGGGTAGTTTTAGCTCTAATGTAGGGTTAGTGTTCGACCACTAGGAGGCGCATATATATCTGCGTCTCATATTGACGCTAAAGGGTGCCATGTGTGTCGGATGTCTACGGATCGGCAAAAGCGTCAGTATATGACGTCTTGGGATGAGAACGGGCTGGTGTGTGTGTGTTCAATTGTTATTCTGCTTAAAACTACCGAAAAAAAAACCAGCCAGTGCAAAATACACACAATCAAGAAACATTCTCTTAAAACAAGTCTTAATAATTTATGTAGTCATGCTTATCAGGTGAATGTGTCTTGTTTTGAGGCTGTTTAAATTTTGTTTCAGGGAAATAAGACAACAATTCTCGTTAAAAATGATTTAGCGGTTGTACACGTTCGCCTGTGAGTGCACAATATCCTAGGCAGGGTACTGTGCAAACACTTGGTAAAGATATCTCTCTCTATGCTTAGGGGCCAATCAAAAATTAACACAGCATGCATGTCTGGGTTGATTTAAGTGTTGGGCAGATGGTCTCCTCCAAGAATAGATAAAAATAAATAAATAATAAAATACAATCCATCTGCATATAGCTGAAAATAGTGAGAAAAAAACAGAACAAAAACCCAGATATCTGCCAATCTAGAACAAGATTTCATGCTCCAGTTGACTCGTTAAATAAAGATACGTTTGTGTTGCATATTAAAAGCTAGAGATACGTCTTTAATTTAAATTATGCATTTTAGTTTTGCTGCTCTGTATTAACTCAAGTGTGAAATGCTTTCTTTTTAAATGCTCTTCATTATTGTGAGAACATCTGCAAAAATAGGTCAGAAACAGAAAAAAACGTCTACTGCAGTTGTGAGGCTAATTAAGAGGAACACAAGCTATATTTTCTATGACTTGCACTTATCTTTCAATAAACTCCTTGTCATTGAGTACATTAAAATCAGGAAAATACATAATTATCTTCAATTCTAAAGCTGTTTTTTTTTTTTTTTTTTTTGACATTAATTTTTTTGCTCAAAGTTATACTGTAGCCACTCCACATTTTCATTATCCACAATTTTGACATTGAAAAACTTCCATAAAGATATTTTAATATGAATTCATTATTTGTCAGCTATATTAGGCTGCTGATACTTTAAGACCTGACACACAGATCAATTATATTGTTACTAGTGTCAAACGATTAAAATATTTAATTGCGATTAATCACATTAATGTCATAGTTAACTCCATTCTAAATGTCTCTTGACTTCTTTTTAAACTAAAATGTGCAGACAAAGTACACAAGGTGAATTCTGATTTCATTTTGACATTAAAGTCTCAATGTAATAGAAATGTGAAGCAGATTCATCATATGCTGATACTGGTGGAGAGTTGTTTACACAGAGAAACATCAGGAATGCAACAGGTGTTCAATTATTCATACGCTGTGACCTTCTGAATAAAACATCTAAACGTCTATAACATCTAAAACGTACAATCTAACATGCGACGACAAACAACAAAAGGTTTGGAATATTAAATTTGAAGGCATCATCACTAAACAGTGTGAAATAATTCCTTCATTATTTCACACTCTCTTTTGGATGATGCCTTCAAATTTAATATTCCAAACCTTTTGTATGTTAGATTGTATGTGCAAATAACAGCTTGCGAGTCACGATTTTCGTCTTTGCTTCCACATTTAACCCTCTGATGGTCCTCTGTCACTTCTGACCGAATAATTTTCTGTTTTGAATTATTAAAAATCACAGCTTCATCGGAAGGTTATGATACATGGTGACTTTTTTGGCATTTGGTATGTGAATACAAAAAAAAAAAAATGAGGTCATGACCCAAGCATGCTAAGTGGTCATAAAAAAAAATAGTCACACTCGTGGTCTTCGGTCAGAAATGACCGACCCATAGGAAATGAATGGGAAATTTACAAAAAAACTACAATCTACAAATCTACAAAAATTTAGTTCATGATCCGAGCATGCTAAGTGGTCGTAAAAAAATTAGTCACGATTTCGGTCTTTGGTCTTTTTTTTTTTTTTTTTTTGGTTTTTTTTACAATTTTTTAAATAAGAAAGTTTTTGAGATTGTTTCAATTATATATTCAAATCCACCAAAAAAAAAAAAAAATTGTTCATAAACATCTGGGGAATTCACATGCCTCTCCATAGAGAGCTGTACATGCCATATAGTAGTTACACCATGATTCTACACTTTTTCTCTGTACTGTAACCAGATGGTGCTAATTTTCTTCAAAAAAATTTCTGAAGACCTAGACTCTATATTAAACAAAAATACTGCATTAATAATTAAAAAATAATATATATATATATATATATATATATATATATTTCCATTGAACAAATAGACCATAAATATTGCATAAATATTAATAAATTCAATCAAATTGTCTCAAAATACTAAATTTAAAAGAATAAATATTATAGAACAAAAATAAATTGCATTGATTTTACTGGGATGGAAGAAGTTTCATTTTTAGGCCTCCGTTCACTTCTGACCGAGAAGGCCCAGGACGTGACCCATAAAGGAAGACCATCAGAGGGTTAAAGTCGTATGAATGTGTAAATTGGCAAGGAAAAACACGTCCAAATGAGAAACTTTCACTCTCTGATGGTTAAACTTCAACGCGAATCACATGCGTGCCGACATCCTTGTGGATCACGGATCACCCCTAATAATTAATGAACACACTTATCATCATGACTGATATCTTACCAGAGATGGAAAAATATCCCACTCCAGTAAGTAAAAGTGTCCCTAACCCCAAATATGTTGGTCAACAGCACTTCACTCCACGTTTTCTGCATATATCTATAAGCTGGTTATTTCTCCTAGTGTCTCCATCTTGTCAGCATATGGTGTTTGTCTAATTCTTGGAGTGAGTCTTTTATTCCTACAGGAGTTTCCTCTCATAACCGAGCCATTGTTATTCAGCTCATCTCCTCTGTGTGTTTCTTTCTGTCACTCTGTCTTTCACTCTCTGTAGTCTCAGATGAGATCAGTCCAGCACTACTGTACACATTATCAAGCCATCCATCCACTGCAGCCTCACTGATACTGGACAGCATGCTGACAGGCCCTGATGTGCACTTACTGGTCTGGACTGGATTTCTTTGGCATACAGCGGCTGAAGGAACTCCGAATCGCCCTCCAGTTTCAGGCCTCTTTCTGTGATACGCAGGTGACCCATGCCATCCTGCAGAAAGAGAGGAAAAGAAAGCGAGAGAGAAATACAACAGGTTAATCACATGAAGGCAAAAAAAAAAAATGCTCTGTAAAATGTAAAATAGATGTAAAATAGATTATTACATTGATTCTAATTGATTAGAATTTGGCTTAATGAATCTTAAATAAATAAATCTTTAATCAGTATTTTTGTCCAGTAACAAATTGTAAACAATCGTTAAATAATATTTAAATTACAATCAAAATTAAATTTTAAAAAGCTAAATTTTAAGGAAGACTCAATTATCAAACCTCTCAAAACGATTGTTTGCTTAAAAGAGTAAACCTCCTTAAAGGAGTAGTTCACTTTAAAAAAAAAAAAAAAAAAACTTTTGCTGATAATTTTCTCACCCCCGTGTCGTCCAAGATGTCCAGGTCATTCTTTCTTAAGTCGAAAAGAAATTAAGGTTTTTGATGAAAACATTCCAGGATTTTCTCCATATAATGGACTTCAATGGGAACCAAAAGGTTCAAGGTTTAAAAGACAGTTTCAGTGCAAACTGTTCAAAGGGCTTTAAACGATTCCAGACGATGTATAAGGGTCTTATCAAGCGAAACGAGCGACCATTTAATAAATAAATAACAAAGTTTAAGTTTTATAAGCTCAAATGCTCGCCTTGCTCTGTTCTGTGATGGGCGTTCGTGACTCTCCTGTTTGAATTCATTTATCAAAATGAATGAATATTTTTGTGTGTCATTTGGTTCATTCAATGAACGAAATGAACGAATTGACTCGGGAAAAAAATTCGTAAATTTTAATGAACGAGTTCGAACAGGAGAGTCATGAACGCACATCACAGAACAGAGGGGTTTGCACTGAAACCGTTTGGACCTTGAACCGTTTGGTCCCCATTGAAGTCCATTATATGGAGAAAAATCCTGGAATGTTTTCATCAAAAACCTTAATTTCTTTTCGACTGAAGAAAGAAAGACATGGACATCTTGGATGACACGGGGGTGAGTAAATTATCAGCAAAAGTTTTTTTTTTTTTTTTTTTTTTTAAGTGAACTACTCCTTTAATATAATATTTATGAGAACTACGAAGAGCTGCAGTGCAAGTGACCGGCTTTCGGGTGTACGAGCACTGCCTGCACATCGTCATGATTTTGTTTATCTCTCATTGGACTTGAGTTTCCACGTCCCATGTGAAACTGTGTTTATGTTGCACCAAGTGGAAGGTTCCTGCCAGCCAATAAGTCTGGCCTGCACTAAGCATTAAACACATGCAAATGTGTTTTTATACAGGGTCCCAATAGCTAGCTCAGCTTGTTATTTTAACATTACTATTACAGTAAACATAGACTGTTTTCTTTGAAGTCTGAAGCCTAATCTTTTGCCACTTCCTAGTTGTATCACCATATTTATTAATGTTCACATCAAAGGATCAAAGTGCCTGTCACAATTGTACCCTGCTTTGGTCTGCTGGCTATTTTCGTTGCACAACTGCCATTACCGTGAGCAAATATGGGGAATGAGTTGTATTGACTTCTATGAAAGTCTGTAGCAAACTCTTTGAGTCCTGCGGTTGCAATTTGCAGGTCTGTTTGGATTGAGAAGACGCATTAGCATGTGGATAGGAATCAAAGGAATCAAAGGCGGTGTGTGGAATCGCAGTGTTACCTTAGTAGCCTATAAAGGGGAAGAGGAGTATGAAATAATGATAAAAAATAGACTCAACTTTCCAGAATTTTAGTCAACTACATTAAAAAAAAAAAAAAATAACTAGGAAGGTTGTGCACTTTGCATAATATATTTATATTTAGTTTACTTATAATAACTTTGACTTGAAATGTTTTTTTTTCTATTAAACTAAGTCTATGTAATTATGTCTCAATTGCGCTGTCTAAACACAAAACATTTATGTTAAGTAAAAAATTCTTACATCCAGAGGGTGGCGGTATAGTGCGAACCGACTGCCATTTTGCCCGAACTTAATTTGATTGTGTTCAATCTGCTTAAATATATGTACAATTTAAGTTTACTTAATCCATTTGTGTTGGATTGACTGAACCTGGGTGGTGCTTTTAGTTCCCAGCATGCTTTGCATATGGTTGAATTAAGAGAGAATAAATGTTAAAATTAAGTGTTATTTCATGTTTTTATTTTTATGTTATTTATTTATTTTCTTACTTTAGTGTAGAAAAGGTGAAGACTTGATAGTGTGTAATTGTGTTTGATGTAAAATTACATTTAAATTGCAGTGGGTTACCATTGTGGAGAAGAGTGGAGCATTTTGTTTGTCTGTCGACTGATTTAACTTATTTCTATTGCATTGATTGAAGGAGCATGTAAATCTTAGCATTTAAGATGCTAATATGTGCTAGAAAATAGCTAGCTATAGTCCATCAATTTAATTATGTGTTACTGAAATAATTGAAATATAAATAAATGAATGAATGAATATAAAATATAATGCCTGAATCATGTCAGGAAGCCTTTAAAAATTCACGTTGAGACTACTTAAGTTGGGTCGGTCAAGATTACTTAATTTCATGATGTTGAAGTTACATGAACAAATTATATTTGTTTAACGTAACCCAGAACCTGTTGACGAAAAAACAGCGAATTTTATGAGGTGGCTAATTCGTAACAATTCATATGCCCTCACTCGTACGAATTAGTAAGATTTTGCTAAATTGTACATATTTTACGAATTGGCCAATTCGTATAAATTCGTACGAATGACCTACCCCTTACCCCGCCCCTAAACCTACCCATTTCGTGAGTTTAGACAAATCATACGAATTCGTACGAGTGAGGTCGTACAAATTAGCCACTTTTTAATCATTCGTCGAATTCGTACGAATTGGTCGTGAGATAGTGTTGGTAAAAAGTAAAGTAAAGTAAAGCCAACATATCATTTTTTTAGTGTAAAACTTGACCAACCAAAACAGGATAGGTTGACTAAATAAACCAAAAAAAAAAAACATTACAATTATCATCATGCTAATTAGCAGCTTGTAACCAACTATCATGTTCCAAAACCAGATCCAAAAATCCCAAATTTATTTATTATTATTTCAGTAGAAGAGATTTAGTAAGTAAGTAAAGTTTATTTTATAGAGCAAAAATCACAAAGTGCTTTACAAAGTGCAACCACAAAATAAAACCGTATACAATCAGTAAAATTACAACATTTAAAAAGCCCAAAATAAAACTAAATGCTTGTCTAAATAAAAGTGTCTTAAGATGCCTTTTAAAATAATCGATCGAGTCGGTCACACGGAGGAACAAAGGCAAGGCAAGATTTAGTGCAGGTTGGAAGTAAAACTTTGCGTTTGTGGTGATAGAAGGCAAACTATAAAGATACAGGAGAAGGGAAGGAAGGAGAATGAGATTAGGCCCCATATGATAGTGAATATTTCCAATTCTTGAATCAAAGCAGTGGCGTATATGGGCAGAGGAAAGGCAAAGAAAATGATGAATTATTCAGGCATGTTTGACAGAAAGGCCGAAAACTCTCAGGTGCGTTTCCGCACGGGACCAAACAAACCTCCTCTGGCGAGCCACAGTTTATGCAGCATCAAGAGTAAATTGATTTCCACCACCAGTGTCACTGCTCTGGCTGTTTGATATTTATTGTGGACGAGAATGTGTGAGAGAGGAGAGAAAGAGGAGACAAGAATTGCAAAGAGGGGTCGGGTGAAAAAAAACAATCTCCTTTATCGGATGCTGTGACATTGAGCATTGAGACAGTTTAGAGTGCTTTAAAAAGAAAGAAAGAAAGAAAGAAAGAAAGAAAGAAAGAAAGAAAGAAAGAAAGAAAGAAAGAAAGAAAGAAAGAAAGAAAGAAAGAAAGAAAGAAAGAAAGAAAGAAGGGAGAAAGACACAGATCTTGTGGAATTAGCAGATAGATCCAGATCTCCAAGTGTGATCATTTCCCCTTGGGCTATGATGGACCCCCTTTCTAAAATATAAAAGCAACTGCATCTAACATGTTGATTATGAGAACTGATTAAATTAATCTAATCTACATTTGGCCTTCTTAGAAGATGATCAATGATATTCGCTTCACCTACACTGTAAAAAATATTTTTAAGATTTGTTATCACAACATATTTTCTTTTGTCAAATCAACTTTATAATAATTTATTTAGTTGCAATAACTTTTTTTTTTGATTTTCTGATGGTTAAATTAATCTCCTTCATTGTATTAACTCACTTTTTCCAGTTCAATCAACTTAAAATTAAGGCAACCAGGTTACTTACTTTTTTAAGTTAAACCAACAATATTTTTTTTTACAGTTTAGTAATCACAACATTTTTTCTTTTGTCAAATCAACTTAAATAATTTATTTAGTTGAGATAACATATAATTTTGAGTTTCTGATGATTAAATCAATCTCCTTCATTGTATTAACTCACTTTTTCCAGTTCAATAAACTTAAAATTTTAAGGCAACCAGGTAACTTACTTTTTTAAGTTAAACCATTAATATTTTTTTTTACAGTGTAGGAATTTGACTAATCAGGCTA
Source organism: Pimephales promelas (assembly GCF_988280905.1). Classification (NCBI taxonomy): domain Eukaryota; kingdom Metazoa; phylum Chordata; class Actinopteri; order Cypriniformes; family Leuciscidae; genus Pimephales; species Pimephales promelas. The sequence goes on from NC_142787.1 coordinate 31,251,028, forward strand.
TCAATATAGTCAAATAATTTGGGAATAACCCTAATTATTAATGTTTTTTTAAATGCTTTATTTAAACACTCAGTTTACAGAGTAAAACAACATAATAACACAACAACATAATAGTAAAAAAACAGAAGTTTGACAATGATAAACAGGAACAGAAGAAAAAAATAAAATTAAAAATTAAAAGAGGGCAATACTTAAATGAAAATAAATAGTAAAAAGTTTGAAAGACTTACAAATTTTACATGTTCTGAGTGCTTTTGGGTTAAGAGAGGAAGAAATTGTAGTGAAGTAATGTTTTATCTCATGCAAGAACACCAGAAAAATTGGAAAACTTACACTTGTGAATATAAAATCTACACAGGAAAATAATAAAGCAGGCATTTGAATCGGCTTCAAAACCCCCCAAAAAATAATGGTTTTGGGATTCATTGAGAAATTCTTCAAGATATTGCACGAGATAAACCCAATAACATCTTTCCAAAGTTGCCGAGTAAAATTGCATGACCAAAATAAGTGAAGAAGAGTTTCAGTGTCATTCATAAATGTTTCGTCAATCATTATTACATCATTGGGTCTTTAGTGACCCAGATATCAAACATGGATGCGCAGTATAGAACTGTCCTGATATTTTAATAACACTAACAAAAGAATAAAATAAAGTATATTTCAACCTTTTGGGAGTTGGAAGGGTTCATGTTTTATACCATCATCGTCGTCCTCGTCAGAACTCATTCCCAGTACATTCAGCATCTGGCTCATATTCGCAATACCAACATATTCTCAAAGCTATCGTTTTCAACGTCTTCAAAATCGATGTTATGATTACTCAATTGATTTGTTTGCGTACAATACTTGAATTTCAGACGGCAGTGTGGATTACGTTATGCTCATCTAAAATGTCATAGGTTACCATACTTTATAACAAACGTCAATTTCAATTTTTGCTGATTATATTTGTCTAACGCCTGTGGTAATTATGAGCGAAACATCACATCATCATTGTGTATCAGGCGTTTCCAACTTACTTATTGAGTCAGTTAATAGTTTCAGAGATTCAATTGTTGTTGCACAGAAAAAAATATACGCTATGCAATTTTTTACAAAGAAAACTTCTTTATAAAACAGTATTTTTGTTCATTGTTCAAGGTTGATGTTCTAACTCTAAAAAAATGAATGAGGGGAAGGGTGGTGAATAACATCCCGTAATCTAATGGGTTTAAGGGGTGATATCATGACTTCCAATCGGTCTTTAAAACCCAAAACCTGTTAAACACTAATAATGTCAAATTTTAGCTTATCTTATAATTGTTATTATTATTTTACACCGTTTTCTATACATTTTTCCACAGAGCCCAATTTCAGAACATGTTCAAGCAATGATTATTATGTTGACTTACTGACTTTTGAGTTGCGCTCTCCTACATAATCTCTTGATTATTTATTCATTATTATTCGGAAAGGTAATGATGAGGAAAAAAAAATCTGAGCAAGCATAAAACTCAATGCCAAAAAAATAACAGCAAGTATGCAAGGCTGTAAAACTCGAGCACATCTGCACAGGATAGCAATTTGGAAACAGTAGAAGGTGAAGGTCTAGCTCTTGAATCTTAATTAGCTAACATGACTGGATGGTGTAGGAAGATTACCAAGCAATGTCAGTGCAAGCTAATTAATATTCATGAGCCCAGTCTGGACCATATAGTGACTTTACAATCCAACCATCTTCATTCCCCACAATTTAAAAGTCATTCTGTTGCCAAGGTTGTAAAGCCATGCGATAGCTTCCTCCAGCAAAGCTATCTCATTTATATCTAGGTGATATCTTCCATTACCAAAGCTATCTCAACATATGTCATTTGTGATCATGTACACAAACTTGAGCTGCATGATTTGGCAGCACAAATGCGATTTTTGCAATCTCTGTGATGCTGGAAACGCTGTCAGAAAATAAGCTGCTCACGTGTACGAATCATACGGTGTCCGAGCGAGCTGGAACTGAAGAAAACATGCAAAAAGAAAAACACCCGCGAATTAAGAAAACATCTTCATCAGTTTCACAACTCACAACACAACCAAATAAAGAAACACGATGCAGATACACTGTAAAAAAAATGGTAAACTACTGGCAGCTGTGGTTTCCAGTGTCATACCGTAAAAATACGGTGTGTTACTGTTTTTGAAATTAACAAGTAAATACTGTATTGTCAGCTACAGTATAAAACTTTAATTTAACAGCTATATGCTCTAACACAAAAACATAGTTACGGTATGATCCTGGCAATCACAGCTGCCAGTAGTTTACCGTTTTTTTACTGGATTATTTTTTACAGTGTAGCAGCACGGACCACAACGGAAACGTTTCCTGGGGACCCCGATAAGTGACGAACCCGGCTATAGCTTCCCTATAGACCTTATTCAGAGCAGCGCCATGACAGGTATGAAAGTAAGGCTGTGAGGGATAGATTTACCGTGTTTCCAATGGCATCCGCTGTAAAAAGCTGAATAAAGCGGCTAGATTACTTACAATTTTCCACAGCTTACATTGTCGGGAGTTTTTTGTCAACTGACATTTCTTGGAAAGATACTTTTCCAGTGTTTCATGAGCAGAACAATCCGACAACACATTAAATAACAGTACAGCAGAAGAGATGCATGTCTATCCCTCACAGCCTCGCTTTCATTCTCATTAAAAATCAAAGATGGCGTTGCCGTGAATAAGGCGTATGCCCTACTCCATCCGAAGGGCAGACGGCAGAGCCCTTTGGAGTGAGCAGGGCACTCGTGTGCCAATGTGTAGCTGTTTAACACACTCGATGAAGGGAGCAATGGAAGACAACCTGGGATGTTTCCATGACAACGCAGCACGCTGTCCATCAGCTGAATAGCTGTTCTTACCACAAAATATCTTATTATTTCTCTTGACATAACTGTTGCAAATATTAGGAACACCTGTTCAATTTCTCATTAGTGCAATTATCTAATCAACCAATCACATGGCAGTTGCTTCAATGCATTTAGGGGTGTGGTCCTGGTCAAGACAATCTCCTGAACTCCAAACTGAATGTCAGAATGGGAAAGAAAGGGGATTTAAGCAATGGTTGTTGGTGTCTGAGTATTTCACAATCTGCTCAGTTACTGGGATTTTCACACACAACCATTTCCAGGGTTTACAAAGAATGATTTGAAAAGGGAAAAACATCCAGTATGCGGCAGTCCTGTGGGCCAAAGTGCCTTGTTGATGCGAGAGGTCAGAGGAGAATGGGCCGACTGATTCAAGCTGATAGAAGAGCAACTTTGACTGAAATAACCACTCGTTACAACCGAGGTATTCAGCGAAGACACAACACACACAACCTTGAGGCGGATGGGCTGCAACAGCAGAAGACCCCACTGGGTACCACTCATCTCCACTACAAATAGGAAAAAGAGGCCACAATCTGCAAGAGCTCACCAAAACTGGACAGTTGAAGACTGGAAAAATGTTGCCTGGTCTGATGAGTCTCGATTTCTGTTTAGTAGAGTCGTAAACAGTATGAGAACATGGACCATCATGCCTTGTTCCCACTGTGCAGGCTGGTGGTGGTGGTGTAATGGTGTGCGGGATGTTTTCTTGGCACACTTTAGTGCCAATTGGGCATCGTTTAAACGCCACGGCCTACCTGAGCATTGTTTCTGACCATGTCCATCCCTTTATGGCCACCATGTCCCCATCCTCTGATGGCTACTTTCAGCAGGATATCAAAGCTGGAATCATCTCAAAGTGGTTTCTTGAACATGTCAATGAGTTGACTGTACTAAAATGGCCGCCACAGTCACCAGATCTCAACCCAATAGAGCATCTTTGGGATGTGGTGGACAAATCTCCATCAACTGCAAGATGCTATCCTATCAATACAGGCAACCCGGTGAGTACTGCAATAGAGTGCCGAAGTTACGACGTCACTCTGTAGGCTAAAACGCGGAAGTGAGTTAGCATTTTAGCACTACGGTTCCCTCGCTCTAAAGCCTATGGGATTTTTGAATGGGTTTTTGCTAAATGGCCTGAAATAAGGTCTGTGGTGAACAAAGCCGCTAAATATTTTCACGTTTTGATCTCTGACACAGAACACACAGTTATAACCTGCTTGTGGGTTTTTTTTAACTTTATTGTGTCTGATTGTGTTTTTTTAGATCTTTATATAGGCTTCAAAGTGTATAAATTTTGGATTAACTTGTAAAGATTATCTTGCTAGACAAAACGTGTAGCCTAAGGGTCATAACCCTTTGTTAAACACAGATCTTATTTTTTGCGATTTTCCAAAAGTCTATGGGGAAAATGCATTGCTTTTCGACCGAGGGAACCCATGCGCCGCTAGCTTCCGGGTCGTCCTACAAAGTGACGTCATCACTTCGGCACTCTATTAGCATTAAGCTAACACGTTGCTCTGGTAACCGTTTGTTTACGCTCTGGTTTCCGGACGTCAGTCGCTAGTTTCGCATTTTTGATGGCGTTAAAGACGGCAAGCGTCGATTGGTCGGAAAGCAACATGTAGTCTGGCGTGTTTCTTGTCTGAAACGGTATTAAAGTCCACATTTGAATGAATGAGGACAACACATTAGCCTACATAACCAGAACACCCTTGTTGACAGATGTGATACTGAAAGCCTGTGATTCTATCTGCAACAGACACACATTTGCATTGCAGTCACACAAGGCTCTGTACGTACTTGATGTGCACGCTTTCAGCGCACGTCAACACCCATTGAGCTCTGCAGAGGACTGCCACCTCTCCACTGAGAGATTTAAATGCATCTTTGTTTCAAAATCGCTATGAAAGTCAGAGCAAAAGGGTGAACAATTATTAGAGAGACGTTTCCCTTTTGCTTTGGAGAGAAATAAAGAGCCGGAATTGCACATACGGGAGGTTTTTTGGTCAACCTGTACGTGTTTCATTCGCAGAGAAACATATTCACAAAGTAAATTAGCAGGGTTAATCGGTGTCCTAATCGATTTGAATTTTTCAGTGTAATTGCATTCAGTAAGTCCGCAAAATGCCACCAGTGAAAAATGACATTTTCAAAACACACCACCTTTGCAATGCTAATGGTGTTTCTATTGATGTCTATTTTAGTTGTTAACTTTAGGTCATTTGTCTTTGTTTTGTTAAAAAAAAAATATATTGCATTTAATTATATTTCAGGCAGCAACCTAGTGCGGATGATTACACCTTGCTACTGTAATTTGTATAAACTATATTAGTTGCTTTGCATGTATGGTGAAGGAAAGATGCTGCCAATCAGAAATTGTGCATCCAAGCAGAAAAACATCTAAGATGACGTGACACATGCAAAGCTAGGTGTCAGTGTTTCCATGGAAATGAATCTGGTCTGAATCCTGTTCAGATTAAGAAGCAGCATTTAAATATGCTGAGGGATTACAACATTTAATTCCATGTCAATCCACTCTCGGTTTAATCTAATGGAGAATGTGTGATCATAAATAATGCATAGTATCACTTTCCTCATCCTGTGAGTTTATGCAGGCCACAGAAGAGAAGATATTAAAGTAAAAAAAAATCTTCAAACTTCAAAATGTCCTCTTTTCAAACTTTGGCTCATTGGGAAAAAAATGTGCCTCAACTCTACCTATTTTAGCCAAACTCCAAAATCGTTCATGTACATACAATTCTCTGCAGTTTTCAACTGAAATGAACATTAGAGGCAGTAAAATACCATACATTTGTGTTCATTTTAAACAAATTATAATTACAGAGGGGCACATTATCTATCAATAAATACTTATTCGTACAATATTATGTGATGACCTCAAAACACTTTTACTATAATGCATGATTTGTAAATGAGACTTGATTCACATAAAAAGCTACAGAGTTTTTCGCACTGCACTTTCCTTTGAAACACAGAACAAAAGTCATGATAAACCAATGTAGAAGCAAGATAAAATGGTATGGTTGCTCAACAAATGTGATTTTATTTCACGTTTGCTTATGTTAATCGGTTAGGTTTAGTTTCAAGGTCTTAAAGTGACAGCAGCCTAATATTCCTGCTGTTATCTGTCGTTAATGTTAATAAAAATAAAAAAAAAATAAAAAAATACATCTCTGTCGTTAATGTTAATAAAAACAAAAATAAATAAAAAAATACATCATCATCTACCATGTTCAAAAGAATAGAGGATAGTGGGGAGAGCAGCCAGAAGGAAAAAGAGGAAAACTCCCAACGCAGGGTAATCCAATGATGTTTTGTCCGGCCCAAATTAAATAATATAGAAAGAAAGAAAGAATTAAAAACTCGAGGCTGTACTGTATCGTGAATATGTAACGGCAGAAGGGCGTTGTTAGGCTCGAGTACCCCTTATTCACGATACAGCACTTAACTCGAGTACCTTATTGCTTTTATGCAACGTTCACCACAAAATAAAAATATTAAAGTTAAAAAATGATGTATTAGTGCAACTTTCATGAAGTAAAATCACTAAAAGCCTTCCTTCCGCTAGAGAAAAAATAGTCCCTGACCGTGAACAGCAACAACGATCCAGTGTGTACACTCTCAGAAAAAAACTTACAAAAGCCCTCACAGGGGCTGTATCTTTTCAAAAGGTAAACTTTTGTCCATTTCATGAGCAAATAAGTACATTTTAGGTGCTAATATGTACATTTTAAGTGTTAATTTGTACATTTCAGTTGCTAATATGTCCATTTTAGGTGCTAATATGTCCATTTCAGGAGCTAATATGTCAATTTTAGGTACTAATATCATATGTACATTTTATGTGCTAATATGTACATTTTAGGTGCTAATATGTACATTTTAAGTGTTAATATGTACATTTTAGGTGCTAATATGTACATTTTAAGTGTTAATATGTACATTTTAGGTGCTAATATGTACATTTTAGGTGCTAATATGTACATTTTAGGTGCTAATATGTCAATTTCATGAGCTAATATGTCCATTTTAGGTTCTAATATGTACATTTTAAGTGTTAATATGTACATTTTAGGTGCTAATATGTAAATTGTAGGTGCTAATATGCACTTTTCAGGTTCTAATGTTTACGTTTCAGGTGCTAATATGTACATTTTAGGTGTTAATATGTACATTTTTTAGGGTACCTTTTGAAAAGGTACAGCCCATAGTGACAGCTTATGTACCTTTTTTTCTGAGAGTGTAATATGCATGAAAGCTCAAATAAACACAACATAGGAACCGCAGTGTTGCGCAGTGATGAACAGAACCATTGGGTGAAGCGATCATGAATAAAGCACAGCTGTTGACCAATCAGAATCAAGGATTGGAACTAACCGTTTTATAATTAAGAACAAGTGCTGCTTCTTTGTATCTTGGTGTCAGGTAAATTGTTTTCTTAAAGAGAAGATAAGAAGTTGCACTCTCTCGGACTCAGACTAGAAACATGGGAAGCCGATGGGTTTGGATCATGGCCATATCCCTGCTGTATCCTCAGATGCATATCGATGGAATTGCCTCTCGACTTGCTGGAGGCTCTATCTCCAGATCTGATCGAGTTGAAGAAGCCACCTTTAGATCATCTATCTATCTAGGAACGTGGCATGTCTCAGGAGAAGAGACTGAGATGCTCCATTTAAAGGAATAGCTAATCCAAATGAATTTAGAAGTGGCATTTAGATATTTACGAATATTTGTGATCGTCCTTGGCAAACCTGTTTCTCCAGGGAACTGAAACTGGCGCTACTTTCATGTCTCTCAATATCACACTGTGCACTCGTTCTTTCTTGTACTGCACAAACAAAACTCTTGTCATCTTGATTATTTTGTCTTAGCAGAATCTGACTTTTTTTCTCAGAATTGTGTGATATAAAGTCCCAATTGTGTGCTCTAAAGTCAGAATTGCAAGAAATGAACTCGCAATTCTTACTTTTTTTTCTCAGAATTGAATGTTTATATCTTGCAATTCTGACTTTTTAATACACAATTGGGAGATATAAAGTTAGAATTGCATGATATAAAGTTGCAATTGCTCATTATAAAGTCTGAATTTAAACTCGCAATTGCGTGTTATAAAGTCAGAATTGTGAGATATAAACTTGCAATTCTGAACAAAAAATTAGGTCTTTTTCCTTATAATTGGACTTTATTACTCATTTATATCTCACAATTATGAGAAAATATGTCACAATTGCGAGATATAAACTCCCATTTGAGTGTTAAGTCAGAATTGTGAGATATAAACTTGCAATTGCAAGATAAAAAGTCGCAATCATGAAAAAAATTTTTATTCTTGGACAGAAACGAGCTTCCATACAAACCTGTAAGACTTACCCACTTCCGTGAAAAACAAAAGAAATTTAGCAGAATGACAATAAAAACAAAAGCTGACCATGGCTGGCAAATCATTTTTTAGAGAATAACAATGGAAATCTTAAAATTATGGAAGCTTGTTTCTGCCACTGAATAAAAAAAAATAATAAAAAAATAATTGCAACTTTTTATCTCACAATTGCGAGATATGAAGACAGAATTGTGAGAAATAAAGTCGCAATTGCGTTTTATAAAGTCAGAGTTGCGAGATGTAAAGTCGCAATTCTGAGAAAAAAAGACAGAATTGAGACTTTTTATCTCACAATTCTGACTTTTTTTCCTCACAATTGCAAGTTTACTTCTCTCAATTCTAACTTTATAACACATAATTGTGAGTTTATATGTTGAAATTCTGAGATCTTTTTTCAGAATTGTGAGATATAAACTCGCAATTGTGACTTATCAGGCCAATTCTAAGGGGGAATAATCCTCTCAGAATATTTTATATAATTCTGACTTTATATCTCACATTTTTGACTTTAGAACATGGAATTGTGATTTTATATCTAGCAATTCTTACTTTATTGCTCATAATTCTGATTTTATAACTCGCAATTGTAACTTTATATCACGCAATTCTGACTTTATATCACACAATTGTGAAAAATAAAGTCAGAATTACGAGACGTAAACTCGCAATTGTGAGAAAAAAGTCTGAATTGTGAGATAAAAAAAAGTCGCAATTACCTTTTTTATTTTTCATTCTGTGGCGGAAACAAGCTTCCATATGAAATAGTAATATTTTATATCCAGGTGCATGGTCCCTATCCAGTTTCATATAGAAAAGGGCAGCATCAACATTCTTCAAAATGTCTTCTTTTGTGTTTCAGAAGACAGAAAGGCATACAATAAATTATGAGATTAATTTCATTTTTGGGGCAAACTGTCCTTGTTATTGTATATACTGCCAAAGTTCATGAAATGTCCATTGACTGGAGCTAAAACGTTAATGCTCTGTCGCGCTTGGAAATTACTCTAAACCTAACCAATAGGGTTAGTAAAAGCAAACGTGACATAAAATTGCATTTTGTGAAGCACATCTCATGTACCAGGTGAGCTTCCGAGCAAGTTTACAACAGCAGAACAATCATGATTTTGAACTGGATATGTGATGAAAACATCAAAAACTATTCATTTACAAATCATGCATGATGGTAAAAGTGTTTTGAGGTCATAACATTGCCCAAACAAACATGCACATTGATAATCTCCCACAGTAAATAAAAAAGCAGGTGTTTTACTGTTGATTTCAGTTGGAACCACAGTAAATTGTGATTATAGGTTGATTTAACTAGCCAGCTGAAAAAACATGAGGGATTCATCTGACCCACATATGAGTGAGGCATATCATATCACTGTCCAACCCGGTCTCATCCCAAATCGTCATATAACTGACGTTTTGGGACGTCTTTTGACCATACGTCAATATTCGCCTTTTTAGGGCCCCCTTAAACGTCGGTAGATGAGGTTATGGGATCCTAACTCTACCCCATACCTAAACTTAACCCTAAACCTAACCCGTCACCTAACTGACGTTAAAGGTAAAGCGTCAGTTGTATGACGGCCCGGGATCGCCATCTACCGACGTTTAAGGGGGCCCTAAAAAGGCGGATATTGACGTATGGTCAAAATACGTCCCAAAACGTCAGTTATATGACGATTTGGGATGAGACTGTGTTACACTGTCAGCCCTCATAGATTTCCTATAGAGTTCACATTTTCACTTTGGACTGTCCTGATCCGTCTCATGCTGCCTATAGGAGAGCTAAATCAAGTGATTTAAGCAGAACACACATTTTTAATATCAAAGAACCGGGAACATATTCTGCAGAGTCAACAGGCTTTATCTAAAAGCCTCACAGAAGTCGAATCTTCTTATGACACTCATGATCATCTGGATTATGAAGTAGACTGGCCATCAGCTGTGCACAGATTTAAGGTCTATTCTCAAACCTGATGCAAATTATTGCTGACTGACCGCGAGCGTGGTCTCGCTCGAGTCTCTCAAACTGCAGAAAGCAATCATGTGGACTTTGAATGACAAGGCCGCTGATGAGACACAATGTCCTGCTTGTGTTCGGATGTGGAAAGTACATCGACCGAGGTGTCCGCTCGCCAAAGACACGTCCGATAAGGTCTCTCTCCCGGACGATCGGGATCTTTTAAAATTCTGTGGGTGGCAAATTTACAGCTCTCTCACCACACCGCAGGCAGCTTTATTGAATCAGGGCATGAGGAGATTGAATAGCCTTGTTTTCAAGGAACAACATTAAAGAAGAGTGTCCACTTCAAGGTCTTTAAAAGATCCCTCCGCACACTAGGGGGTGTAACTCAGCGGCTGTCAACTTAATGCTTTCATCTTTTTATTCCTGGGGTCTTCACTGTGACCGCACATTCAGCGCGCCCTGCGGAGGTCAATACGCCAAACTCTTAGAAGAAAAGGTTCTATATAGAACCTTAAAAGGTTCTAAAGCGCTACGTATTTGGAACCCCTAAAATGGAATGCACGAATGATAACAAAATTCAAGATATGGGGGTTTAAAAAATTTAATTAATCAATATCACACGAAGAGTGCCATTTCAGTTTTTATCTTCCAAAAATCAGCATGATTAAAATGGGGTATTAAGTTTAAACAATAATTTAATTACAACTACAAAATGTTGCAGAATGAATAATAGCCTATAAAGAACCTTTGTGCCAAAAGTGTTCTTTCTTGTCATTATCATCATTTTTTTTTTTTTTGCATAAAAGGTCTTTTGCATTTGAGTAAAGAACCTTATAGCCCTTTTTTCTAAATTATCTACTGATATGGATCAGACTAACTATGCCGTGATAAATGTTTCATTTGGTTTAGGTCATCCAATAGATCTATAATAACCTCAATAGAATATGATTTGGTCCACAATTCGTGCAAGGGTGCAGGACAGGTCTTATTTTATATATTATTATATACCTGTTCAAAAGTTTGAATGTTTTTGAAAGAAGTCTCCTATGCTCACCAAGGCTGCATTTACTTGATCAAATTATAGTAAAAACAACAGTATTGTGAAATATTATTACAATTTAAAACATTTTTCTTCTGTTAAATATATATTTTTTTTAAATGCAATTTATTCCTGTGATGGTAAAGCTGAATTTTCTATAATCCTTCTAATCAGAAATCCTGCTGATCTGGTGCTCAAGAAACTTGGTTCTTATATATATAGTAATTTATTTATATCTTATATAGATAAATTATTTGAAGCCTTTATTTATAATGCATGCATATATATATATATATATATATATATATATATATATATATATATATATATATATATTTTTTTTTTTTTTTTTTAAGGATTCTCTGATGAATATAAAGTTCCAAAGACGAGTGTTTATTTGAAATAGAAATCTTGATAATTTATATATATATATATATATATATATATATATATATATGCACAAATTTTGATGCATTAATTATGCCCTGTCATGCACCTTATAATGCACATATTACATTAAAATATTTACAGTATCAAACAATTGTCATACCTTTAGAAAGTATAAAGCATTAACAAGAAATCTGCAAATAGTGAAATTGATTTTAACTTTGGTTACAATTATTTATGAAAAGCTATTAAGCATTATGACGTACTTTATGAATACCTCTCAAGTGAAGTTTTACCAAAATCTTTAGAAACATTATAAATGTCTTTACCCTCACGTTTGAGCAATTTAATGCATCCTTGCAGAATAAATGATCTCAATGAACCCAAACCCTGGCAGTGCACTCTGTATGAGAGTGTGTTGGTGTCTATATATATATATAATATATATATATATATTCTGCCCTACAAAGCAAAAAGGCAGTAACTACGCAGAGTGCAGAACTGACAAAAATGACTTTTACTAGGGCTTTTTGCAGTTACTGTACAAACGACTACCATTTTTCTCTAAAACGACACGCATTTAAGATAAGATGTTTTGTCACATAACAAAGGATGCCTTGAATGTCATGAAAATTGTAATAATTAATGCTTTACCAAAACTGCAGTTACTGCCTTTTTGCTTTGTAGGGCAGTATATATATATATCAAAAGCTCATATAAGAGTTTCAAACTGCATACAAGCAGTTCACCCACTGAACAGTAAGGAAAACAACTCACTATGGCCATTGGAGCAGAAATAATAATCATAATAACAGCTACTCTTTGAATGTCACTCTCACCGTTTACGTTATATCAATGCTGTCTGAGTGGCCACTGGGTTTAAAACTGCTGGTGCTTTTATAACCAGAGGTGAGAGTGCTTTAGATGGTTTCAGATGGAGACGGAGGACAGTAAAAGTGCATTACCAGTCGCCATCATAATAATAGATAATCAAACAGTGCACGTTACAGCACTTACTTTTAGCATATTGATTTAATGTAAAGGCATTTAATAACAGACTACAACAAATTATAATACCGTACCAGCCATTGCATAATCAGAAACACAATATAGACATTATTAGAGATGCGCACAGAGCTGAATACCTCATCAGAAAGGATTAATGGTATGGATGCACGATATATCGGCCAGCATATCGGTATCGGCTGATATATGTTCATTTTTAATGTTATCGTTATCGGCCTGGTAAGAAAATGTGGCCGATATATTAAAGCCGATAAATAATGTATTATTCCCTTCAGCTGAGACACTTGTTGAGCACTGTTTATGTTTTTGAATTTCTTGAAATACACTGTAAAAAATTTGGAGTAGGATTTACTTGAAAAAACCTTGCTAAACGATCTCACTCAGAAAATGCTAGTAAATTTACAAAGATTTGCCAAGTAAAAACCTAAACATATTTATCAGTAGCTTTAATTAGAAATCTTTAAGTTAAATTTACTTGGAAGGTGGAATTAAGTAAACTTTACAAAAAATAAGTAATTTTAACTCGGCTTGTAAAAGGTTGATTAATACCGATTTCCTTTGCCTTTGTATTACATTTCACTAAAACAATTATCTTGAATTTTATTAGTCATTTATAGTATGTTCTTTACTTAGATCATCTAAGTAATTTATATATACATCATGTCAGACTTTAAGCCTTATGTGAATGTAAACACCTCAATACTTGGTAGACAATACACAATGGTGGTAACATTTGATGGATCGTTTTTGTGTTTGAATGTGTCGTTTTAAGCAAAAAATTTACTCGAAATGTCACCAAATGGCAATTTACTAATACTGAAAACAAAAATCAATGATAAAACAGTGTAAATACAGCTGGAAACCAGTGAAAAATGAACCTCATTAATTATTCAAGGATCAGTGCATGATGGGAACCCCAGTATCAGAAAAGTTGAGTAATTTTTACTTAATTTTATTGAGTTGATATTACACTTTCATTTATACTCGCTTGAAATAATACTGATATGGAATTTACTTAGTTTTTTAAATTCTTGCCTGAACTGACTTTTTCAAGTAAATTACATTGGGTTTTTTCACTAGTATTTACTTAACCAAAAAATCATTTTTTACAGTGTATGATTGAAATCTCTTCAAAAAATACAATAATGTGGGCTATACTGTCATATGGGCTATATAACACTATAACATGGACATGGATTTAATTGTGAGACTTTTGTTTTTGTAATCAGGCTCTTAAAATTAGATAAAAATTTGGATTTAAGTTTATCGGCCGATATATCGGTTATCGGCTTTCAAATATAAAGAATTATCGGTATCGGCCAAAATTTTCATATTGGTGCATCCCTAATAAATGGCTTCAAAACTTGGGTTTGTTTAAGTCTCCTTTAAAAAATAAATAAATAAAATAGGCCACCACCACAGTACTGTGACAAGCTCACAGAGAATGGTTTCTCAAGGTGTTTGAGGTTGGTCTGAACACATACGGGTTAACCGCTTCTTCCCGCGGGACTCTCTCACCGGCTTTGATCCGCATTTCAAAGGTATTCTGACCTACCAGCTCCTCCAGCCTACCTATCCATTTTTTTATGCTTTTCATAATGCATAATCTTTTTTCGGAGGTACAAACAAAGACTTGATCAATGGAATTGTATTCTGCAAGAGACAAAAAGGCATTGCGCTGTACCCTCTGCGCTTCTGTTTGTCCACAGAGACCCGTCTGCTAATGCTGACCTGTGGCAGAACAAAAGAAGTCAGTTGCATCACTCTCTTATTCTTGACTAAAGGGAGAGTGCAAGAGCATATCATTAGAGTAACATCTAAGACAAGCATAAAAATAAGGTTAACATTTTAAGGCAGGCGTTAAATAATGCTAATGCTAGCATAGTTCTGTCAGGGTTCGGTCTCATCAGTCTTGTTTTTCGACACTCATACGGTCTTGTCATTGAAGTGTGTTTATATCGTCCACGTGTTGTCTTGTGCCGTGCAGCTCATGTTTTTCAAAGGCTGTGTGCTTTCATATTGTCATTTTCTGTGTGAACACGCAGTCGGTAAGAGATCTCATTGGCTGGGTGTTGGTTTCGGCTCGTGATTGTGCTTACTTTAGGCTCGTTTGAGATTAGCAAAATCTGTACAAAACTGATCACCGCTGATCACCGCGAAATGCATGCCGGTTAGAAAGCGTTAACTCCAATCTCCGTTCCTCTCAGGTTAAATTAATTACTTTGAATTTGTTTATTAAGAAAAGAAGAGAGCATACATTTTGTAATCCCAGTTATTTGATGAGCAAACAAACTTTTCAAACTCTCTGCAATTGCAATTTACAGAAATGTGTACCTGCATGAACGTTAAATTTGGTACACTCTCAGAAAAAAGGTACAAAAGCTGTCACTGGGGCTGTACCTTTTCAAAGGGTACACTTTTGTCCATTTTAGGTGCTAATATATACATTACAGATGCTAATCTGTACATTCAGGTGCTAATAAGTACATTTTAGGTGCAAATATGTACATTTTAGGTGTTAATATGTACATTTTAGGTACTAATGTGTACATTTTAGGTGCAAATATGTACATTTTAGGTGCTAATAAGTACATTTTAGGTGCTAATAAGTACATTTTAGGTACTAATGTGTACATTTTAGGTACTAATGTGTACATTTTAGGTGCTAATATGTCCATTTTAGGTGCTAATATACATTTTATGTGCTGATATGTAATTTTCAGGTGCTAATATGTCCATTTCAGGTGCTGATATGTAAATTTCAGGTGCTAATATGTCAATTTCAGGTGCTAATATACACATTTTATGTGCTGAAATGTAATTTTCAGGTGCTAATATGTCCATTTCAGGTGCTAATATATACATTTTAGGTGCTGATATGTAAATTTCAGGTGCTAATATGTCCATTTCAGCTCCTAATATGTCCATTGCAGGTGCTAATATATACATTTTAGGTGCTAATATGTACCACTAGGTACCAATATGCAGCCTTTGGTTACAAAAGTGTACCTTTTGAAAAGGTACAGCCCCAGTGACAGCTTTTGTACCCTTTTTTTTTCCGAGAGTGTAAAGTGTCTGAAATAAAACAATTGTCATATGTAAACAGATGTTGTAGTAGTCTCCCTGAGGATTGTATCTGGTCTGCCATTATGATGACAAACACCCGTAACCGTCGTACACTGCGCTGTTCAACCTCCTCATTTCCATTTAACTCCCAAAACAATTAATTACTTTTGTCAGGGGAGTAAAATTTATAACATATCCATTTCGCTCCCACGCCTGACCTTTTCACGCCGCTGCTGAGTGGGATATGTTTTTTTTCGAAAAGCATTAGCGGCGATACTGCGAAAAAATGAATGAAACTGCTCTGAATGAAAGAGCACTAAATCCAGCAATTTGGCGCCTGAGCTCTTTAGATGCAAATCGGATCCATTCATTCTGAATAAAGTCAACAAGCTTCTCGAACCAAGTATTGTTTTTTATGCTATTTCTCTATCTCTCAATCTGTCCTTTTCTATTTCAGGCAAACAAAATGCACAAAAACCAATCAGACTCTATTGAAAGTGCTGCACTTTCTTCTGCTTATAAAACTATTATCTAATGCAACTTCCTCCAGGGAAAAAGCGGACACACTATGAGTTTAACACAGAGGAAACCTCAAAGCACTGACGGATTAAATTGTGTTTACAAATGCAAATTAACCAATTTAAAATAATAAAAAAAAAACATCAAAGACATGATATGATGTAGTAATATGCAGTGTTGGGGAAAGTTACTTTTAAAAGTAATGCATTACAATATTATGTTATTCCCTTAAATAATAAAGTGCTTTACTTGGTTACTTTTTATGGAAAGTAGTGTTGTCACTTTTGCATTTCTTTTTCTCACACCAAAAATTAAATGAATGTAAAATCACTTGCATTACTTATTTGAAAAAGTAAGATGTCAACATTGATACTAAGAATATTGTTGTATTTTTTTTTTTTTTTTGCATGATGCCTTTCAATGAACAGTTCTTGCACTGTAAAAAATGATTTATTATTATTATTATTCTGAAATTTCAGAAGTAAATTCTACTGAAAAAAACAATGTAATTTACATGAAAAAGTTAGTTCTGGCAAGAATTAAAAAAATAAGGAAATTCCATATCAGTACTTAATTCAAGCGAGTAGAAATGAAAGTGTAAATATCAACATTATAAAATTAAGTAAAAATTACTCAACTTTTCTGATACTGGTGTTCCCATCATGCACTGGACCTTGAATAATTAATGAGGTTCATTTTTCACTGTTTTCCAGCTGTATTTACACTGTTTTATCATTGATTTTGTTGTCAGTATTAGGAACTTGCCATTTTGTGACATTTCGAGCAAATATTTTCGAAATATTTTCGAAATTCAAACACAAAAACGACCCATCAAATAAAAAAAAAATTGTTGGTTTAACTTAAAAAATTAAGTAACCTGGTTGCCTTAAAATTTTAAGTTGATTGAACTGGAAAAAGTGAGTTAATACAATGAAGGATATTGATTTAATCATCAGAAACTCAAAATAATAAGTGATCTCAACTAAATAAATTATTATAAAGTTGATTTGACAAATATTTGTTGTGATAACAAATCTTGAAAATATTTTAAGTGTGTATTGTCCAAGTATTGAGGTCTTTGCAGTCATGATGTTTATTGATTCGAAAGATAGCCCGTGGTTATTTTAAGCAGCTTAGTGATATCATATTTGTATTCATTTAGTGAATAATAACTTTAGAAAAACAGCATCAATGTACATATGACGCTTTAGAAAAGATTCTCTTTTTCTGAGAATCAAACATCTACTGTGTGTACAGCCCGATTAACCAACTAATGACACTTAGCCATGCAATGTGACCAGTGCAGTCTGATTTATCAATGAATCACTGTTATGTGCCGGTTCTTTTTGATCAATAAAAACACGCAACATCACCAGAGTAGTCTGATTTATGAACAAATGATTTAAAGAGGTCATGAACTGGCTTTTTAAAATGTATTATATTGTTGTCTGAGGTCAACTTATGAAGCTTGCTTAGTTTTTACATTCAAAAACTTAAAAATGAATACTGTTCAAGATTTGTTATCACAACATATTTTATTTTGTCAAATCAACTTTATAATAATTTATTTAGTTGAGATAACTTATTATTTTGAGTTTCTGATGATTAAATTAATCTCCTTCATTGTATTAACTCACTTTTTCCAGTTCAATCAACTTAAAATTTTAAGGCAACCCAGGTTACTTACTTTTTTAAGTTAAAACAACAATATTTTTTTTACAGTGTATTAATCACAACATTTTTTTCTTTTGTCAAATCAACTTAAATAATTTATTTTGTTCAGATAACATTTAATTTTGAGTTTCTGATGGTTAAATTAATCTCCTTCATTGTATTAACTCACTTTTTCCAGTTCAATCAACTTAAAATTTTAAGGCAACCCAGGTTACTTACTTTTTTAAGTCAAACCATCAATATTTTTTTTTTTGAGCCTATCTGAAAAACACTTGGTTTTTTATGGGCGTCTCACACTGAAGACTTGGAAGTAAACGCCCACTGCTGTGAGTGGAGAACAGTTTTGCATATTATAATGAGTTTCAACTCACTCGTCGGTGCACTTGGGGGAATTTACTTTGAAAGCGTCCAATGTTGTAAAATGGCAACCCATACATGTTCGACCCAGAGTCAACAATCCAGCATCTTCTGTAATTTTGCCTGGCCAAACTGGAGTTAGTGTAAAAAAAGCCTAAAAAGTGGGCTATTTGTAGACACTAATTTCAAATGAAAAGTGAGATCTTTTCTACTTCGTCGTGTTCATGGCACTGCACTCTGTATTTTTCTCCCAGTAAAAAGCTAACGTAAGCTGGAAAAGAGTGGCTCCAACACAATAAAAAGCGAACAAATCCAACATGCTGTGCCAAAGCCACAGGCTTTACCAGGGCCCACGAGGATAAAAACATCATTTGCTAAACCTGACACATTAAGAAATGGCGTACTTGGGTTAATAGAAAGCAGCACCGTTTTCAACCTGCCGACAAACATGAGCTGCCACTGTGGCTCCGCAACGCCATCCATAACAACACCGAGGCTGTGAACCTCTGAAGCCAAGAAGTGCACACACATCTAATAAAGCTCTTTTTACAGTGCAGTCACCAATGCGGTACGTGTGCTGCCTTTACTGTAAACTCTCACATTTAATAGCTCTTACAAATCACTAATTAGCTCTATGCAAGCAGATATTATCTTTTTAAAGCTTATTTAGGAGGATTCGTCATCTGAAGCCAATATATATATATATATATATATATATATATATATATGAAGAGTTCAGATGCAAAAGCCTCTAAGTGCCATTTGAAATTTTCTTCTAGAATGGTCATTTTTATCAAGCTTGTATATTTAAGTTCAGTGATTTCACTTAAATGGCAATGAAGATTACCTATTAATTGTCATTTAAGTGAAATTACTGAACTTAAATATACAAGTTTGATAAAAATCATCATTAAAGAAGAAAATTTCAAATGGCATTTAGAGGCTTTTGCATCTGAACTCTTCATATATATATATATATATATATATTAACTGCCCTGTATTAATGAATAAAAATGAATGTACAAAACCCTGATAAGAAAATAAGTAAAGAGCAGAGCCGATAGTGGAGATCCAATTGCTAAATGGGTGTTTCGGGCTCATGCACTCTTAAAAATAAAGCTTCTTTATTGATATTTATGGCTACATGGAAAACCTTTAACATCCATGGAACCTTTCCATTCCATAATAGTGGAAAAAAAGGTTATTGATTATTAAATTGCTCTTCACATGACTGAAAAACAAAATTGGAGTTGGATTTACTTGAAAAAAGCTAGGCAACTTTTTTCACTCAGAAAATGCTAGTAAATTTACAAAGATTTGTAAAAAAAAAAAAAAAAAACTAAACATATTTATCAGTAGCTTTAATTAGAAATCTTTACACTGTAAAAAATATTTTCAAGATTTCTTAACACAACATATTTTCTTTTGTCAAATCAACTTTATAATAATTTATTTAGTTGCAATAACTTATTATTTTGAGTTTCTGATGGTTAAATTAATCTCCTTCATTGTATTAACTCACTTTTTCCAGTTCAATCAACTTAAAATTTTAAGGCAACCCAGGTTACTTACTTTTTTAAGTCAAACCAACCCACATTTTTTTTTTTGAGCCTATCTGAAAAAACACTTGGTTTTTTATGGGCGTCTCACACTGAAGACTTGGAAGTAAACGCCCACTGCTGTGAGTGGAGAACAGTTTTGCATATTATAATGAGTTTCAACTCACTCGTCGGTGCACTTGGGGGAATTTATTTTGAAAGCGTCCAATGTTGTAAAATGGCAACCCATACATGTTCGACCCAGAGTCAACAATCCAGCATCTTCTGTAATTTTGCCTGGCCAAACTGGAGTTAGTGTAAAAAAAGCCTAAAAAGTGGGCTATTTGTAGACACTAATTTCAAATGAAAAGTGAGATCTTTTCTACTTCGTCGTGTTCATGGCACTGCACTCTGTATTTTTCTCCCAGTAAAAAGCTAACGTAAGCTGGAAAAGAGTGGCTCCAACACAATAAAAAGCGAACAAATCCAACATGCTGTGCCAAAGCCACAGGCTTTACCAGGGCCCACGAGGATAAAAACATCATTTGCTAAACCTGACACATTAAGAAATGGCGTACTTGGGTTAATAGAAAGCAGCACCGTTTTCAACCTGCCGACAAACATGAGCTGCCACTGTGGCTCCGCAACGCCATCCATAACAACACCGAGGCTGTGAACCTCTGAAGCCAAGAAGTGCACACACATCTAATAAAGCTCTTTTTACAGTGCAGTCACCAATGCGGTACGTGTGCTGCCTTTACTGTAAACTCTCACATTTAATAGCTCTTACAAATCACTAATTAGCTCTATGCAAGCAGATATTATCTTTTTAAAGCTTATTTAGGAGGATTCGTCATCTGAAGCCAATATATATATATATATATATATATATATATATATATGAAGAGTTCAGATGCAAAAGCCTCTAAGTGCCATTTGAAATTTTCTTCTAGAATGGTCATTTTTATCAAGCTTGTATATTTAAGTTCAGTGATTTCACTTAAATGGCAATGAAGATTACCTATTAATTGTCATTTAAGTGAAATTACTGAACTTAAATATACAAGTTTGATAAAAATCATCATTAAAGAAGAAAATTTCAAATGGCATTTAGAGGCTTTTGCATCTGAACTCTTCATATATATATATATATATATATATATATATATATATTAACTGCCCTGTATTAATGAATAAAAATGAATGTACAAAACCCTGATAAGAAAATAAGTAAAGAGCAGAGCCGATAGTGGAGATCCAATTGCTAAATGGGTGTTTCGGGCTCATGCACTCTTAAAAATAAAGCTTCTTTATTGATATTTATGGCTACATGGAAAACCTTTAACATCCATGGAACCTTTCCATTCCATAATAGTGGAAAAAAAGGTTATTGATTATTAAATTGCTCTTCACATGACTGAAAAACAAAATTGGAGTTGGATTTACTTGAAAAAAGCTAGGCAACTTTTTTCACTCAGAAAATGCTAGTAAATTTACAAAGATTTGTAAAAAAAAAAAAAAAAAACTAAACATATTTATCAGTAGCTTTAATTAGAAATCTTTACACTGTAAAAAATATTTTCAAGATTTCTTAACACAACATATTTTCTTTTGTCAAATCAACTTTATAATAATTTATTTAGTTGCAATAACTTATTATTTTGAGTTTCTGATGGTTAAATTAATCTCCTTCATTGGATTAACTCACTTTTTCCAGTTCAATCAACTTAAAATTAAGGCAACCAGGTTACTTACTTTAAGTTAAACCAACAATATTTTTTTTTACAGTTTAGTAATCACAACATTTTTTCTTTTGTCAAATCAGCTTAAATAATTTATTTAGTTCAGATAACATATAATTTTGAGTTTCTGATGGTTAAATTAATCTCCTTCATTGTATTAACTCACTTTTTCCAGTTCAATCCACTTAAAATTTTAAGGCAACCAGGTTACTTACTTTTTTTAAGTTAAACCATCAATATTTTTTTTACAGTGTAAGCTAAATTTACTTGGATTATGGAATTAAGTAAACTTTACAGAAAATAAGTAATTTTAACTTGGCTAGTAAAAGGTTGATTAATATCGATTTAGTTGACATTTCCTTTGCCTTTGCATTACTTTTCACTAAAACAATAATATTATTAGTCATTTATACAGAAGGATGTGCTTTACTTAGATCATCTATTGTATATTACAAATTCAGAAAGTTTTGTTTTCAATGGGACCACAACCGATTGATTTAAAAACAAATCACGCCGAGTTCACGCAGAAACATGCATGTGGCAGTCACTGTAAAAAATATTGTTGGTTTAACTTAAAATTAAGGCAACCAGGTTACTTATTTTTTTAAGTTCATTGAAATGGAAAAATTGAGTTAATACAATGATTTAAACATCAGAAACTCAAAATATTATGTTATCTGAACTACATAAATTATCTAAGTTGATTTGACAAAAGAAAAAATGTGATTACAAATCATGAAAATATATTTTTTTTCACAGTGTACATGGTCTGACTGAACACCCGAGTCGACACGGCAAAACTCAGAGCTCAAAGACCTGACATTGGAGGGCAGGCCTCCAGGGAGAGGACAGGGACATCATCACATCATCACTTGGTCATTTAGAGACTCTCCACACCAGCTTTTGAACTGACACTTACTGTTTCCCCCCAAGAGTTCAATTAATTCTGGTGTGAGTATCAGCCGCAGGCCTGCAGTGTGAGTCCTCTAGAGCTCACTGATTCATGTTCACGGTTGACCCGTGCCTCGCAGAAAACCCTTGTGACAGGCTGTTGGTGGGGCCGTTACAAAATGGCAGAGTTAGTCATGACACACATTTCCATAATAGCTTTGGAGGGTGTCAACGAGGCGGCGCTTGAATGAGAGCAGGCAGCACAAGCTAACAGTTGTATTGATATAAATAGAGCTGCCAGAATCAGAGGATCTACGAGGAACACTGAAATCCTGCAGCCTAATTGTGTGGGGATTTTTCTTTTCTTTTCGTTTTTTGCCTCAAAAGAAATATGAAGATGAAAATGCTTTTCTTTTTGTTTCATGCAGGTTAGAGTCCCCCCATTACATAGAGTCCCCCCATGGGACAATGCTGTTCAAACAGCCCCAGGTCTGAGAAAGCCAATATAATCGTATTAGTATCGGTGAGGTTGTAAAGAAGTCTTTTATGCTCACTATTTGATTAAAAATACATTAAAAAAACAGGAGATTTGAGAATAGACCTAAAGATTTGTACGTCTCTAACATTCATGTGTAAAATGGGTTACGTGTTCAGTGCTGTTTTAATGAAATGTGTCTATCCAAACACATGTGTACACTTAACCTCTTGTAGATAAATAAATAATTGCGATATTGCGAGATATAAAGTCAGAATTGCGTGACGGAAGTGCTTATCTCACAATTGCGAGTTTATGTGTCGAAATTGCGAGTTATCAGGCCAATTCTCAAGGGGGAAAAAGACTAACTTTCCCCCCTCGGAATAGTTTATATCTCACAATTCTGACTTTATCTCATGCATTGACTTTTTAACACACAATTGTGACTTTATATCTCACAATTCAACTTTATATCACGCAATTCAACTTTATATCTCACAATTCTGACTTTATATCACGCAATTCTGACTTTATATCTCGCAATTCTGACTTTATATCTCGAAATTCTGACTTTATATCACGCAATTCTGACTTTATATCTCGCAATTCAACTTTATATCTCGCAATTCTGACTTTATATCACGCAATTCTGACTTTATATCACGCAATTCAACTTTATATCTCGCAATTCTGACTTTATATCTCGAAATTCTGACTTTATATCACGCAATTCAACTTTATATCTCGCAATTCTGACTTTATATCACGCAATTCTGACTTTATATCACGCAATTCAACTTTATATCACGCAATTCTGACTTTATATCACGCAATTCTGACTTTATATCACGCAATTCAACTTTATATCACGCAATTCTGACTTTATATCTCGCAATTCTGACTTTATATCTCGCAATTCTGACTTTATATCTCGAAATTCAACTTTATATCTCGCAATTCTGACTTTATATCACGCAATTCAACTTTATATCTCGCAATTCTGACTTTATATCTCGAAATTCTGACTTTAAATCTCGAAATTCTGACTTTAAATCTCGAAATTCTGACTATCACACAATTCTGACTTTATATCACACAATTCTGACTTTATATCACACAATTCTGACTTTATATAACGCAATTCTGACTTTATATCTCGGAATTCTGACTTTAAATCTCGAAATTCTGACTATCACACAATTCTGACTTTATATCACACAATTCTGACTTTATATCACACAATTCTGACTTTATATCTCGCAATTCAACTTTATATCTCACAATTCTGACTTTATATCTCGCAATTCTGACTTTATATCTCGCAATTCAACTTTATATCTCACAATTCTGACTTTATATCTCGCAATTCTGACTTTATATAACGCAATTCTGACTTTATATCTCGCAATTCAACTTTATATCTCACAATTCTGACTTTATATCTCGCAATTCTGACTTTATATCACGCAATTCTGACTTTATATCACGCAATTCTGACTTTATATCTCGCAATTCTGACTTTATATCTCGCAATTCTGACTTTATATCACGCAATTCTGACTTTATCTCATGCATTGACTTTTTAACACACAATTGTGACTTTATATCTCACAATTCCTACTTTATATCTCACAATTCTGACTATATATCTCACAATTCTGACTTTATATCTCGCAATTCTGACTTTATATCTCGAAATTCTCACTTTATATCTCGCAATTCTGACTATATATCTCACAATTCTGACTTTATAACATGAAATTGCGACTTAATATCACGTAATTATGACTTCATATCTCGCAATTGCGAGAAAAAAAAGTCAGAATTGTGAGATACAAAGTCGCAATTACCTATTTTATTTTTCATTCTGTGGCGGAAACAAGCTTCCATAGAAATCTCAGCATTGACTGAGCGCAGAGACGTGTAAAAAGAAAAAAGATAAAATCACCTCTGAGATGTAAAACATGCCTCATTAGTCCTGAAATGGGCATTCACTGCCAAATAGCTATGAAATGAAGACATTAAGACTTCTGCATGGTACTATATTAATCAAATTAAAATGATATAATGCTAATTACATTTTGTCTAGAGAATGAATATTGTGTGGAAAGAGACAAGGACGTGCAATCTCAATTTCTAATGCATTCTTCCGTGATGTCAACATTGATATGCACCGTCCTTTAGCATCTGAGGACACTAAATATGTAATTCCCTTCCAGCCCTGACACATCGGCCATCCTGCAATCTGAGGTGACATAAATCAGCCAAACATCTGCATCTGCACTCTTCACAGACCTGATCTCCACAGGTCCCTTGAGAGCCCAATGCCCTTCACACCATCTTACTCCAGTCTAACACTCCTTTCACAGGAAGAATCCTGACGCAAACGAAACGAGAAGTATGGCTTGAACGTAAACATCACATTTCATGCATAAATCTGCATTGCAAAGTCGCTTTAGTCACAGTTAGGGATCAGGCTCCAGGCAAGCACAGGGAACATGTTTTGTCAGGTAACCTAAATATATGCTTCCTGTGGTAACATCTAAATGAAGGGGTTTAATTCGAGTCAACATTTTGTGTAATATGACAGAATCAATCAGACCGGATGACTAAAATTAAGTCATTAACATCCTTTGTGTGGTGGAATTTAATTATCATTGATGCTCAACAAGTATAAAATATCACCGTCCACAACAAAAGAGCAGAGGAGGCAGGCAAGAGGCAAACACTCCTTTGATAAATAAAATTTGTAAGACAAGTAGAGCACTGTTGCAAACATAATATATATATATATATATATATATATTTACCTCAGTTCAATGTCTTCATATACCCTACTGGATAACACTTTACTTAAAGGGGTGTGCATAAGACTGACATGACACCTTCATAACCATGACATGACATGTTTTTTATGAATATGAAGTAGGGTCTATGCATGTTTGTGACAACTGTAATTAAGTGTCATTCGCCCAATAATGACATTTTGAATACAAATATGCCATTAAGATGTCTTTGTTATGACACCTTGACATAAACCAATACATCATAACCTGTCAGTGTCGTTGTCATGACAACTCGACATTAAATTAAATTAATCTGTAATCTTTGACATTGGCTGTCATGAGGCATTATAACTGTGTCATGAATATTTTTCGTGAGCTCAACTACAGTAGCACTAAATGAACTTGTCATTAAAAAGTTATAATAAACTTTCGCAAAAGCGTAAATATCCAACGCACATGGCACCCTTTAACGTCAAATGAGACGCAGATATATTTGGGCAGAAGGCGCCCCCTAGTGGTCTAACCCTTACCCTACACCATACCTAAACTTAACCATAACCGAAGCGTCTCATTAGACGTTAAAGGGTGCCATGTGCGTTGGATATTTACGCTTTTGCAAAAGCGTTGTATATGGCGCTTTGGGATGAGAATGCGTGGTTGTGGCTTCATGACAGCCAATGTCAAAACCAACCACCTGACAGTTTAATGAAATATTAACCAATAAAGCTAGATGCTTTCTTAAGTTTGATCATTAATCTGATATGTCATGTTTATGACAGGTTGTGTTGTCTTAGTAATGTCATGTTGTCATGGCAACGACACTGACAGGTTATGATGTATTGGTTTATGTCAAGGTGTCATAACAAAGACTGTCATATTTGCATTAAAAATTTCCGGTTCCTCCTATAGCCCTGCAAGATTTGCTCTTTTTTTAAGTGTGATTTAAACTTACACTTCATTGATGTTGTAAATTTTGTTTTATTGATGGGTAAATATCACGTCCATACTTTTAAATGGAAAAAAGTAAGCCCTCCTTTAATATATTTCTATGTGATTTTACTCAAATATTTCAGAGCTTCAAATACTTCAAAAAAACGTAATAGAAAGTTTGAAACTTTATGTCTCTCTTTATCAAAATATTTACTTTTTTGGTATTTTAATTCCTGTTATGTGATTGTCTTGACCCCTAAATCCATACTCTGTATTGATCTAAATTGAAGTGTCTTACAGTTTTGTTTGTCCCCTATCTTGTTCTGTACATAATGCAAAAAAAAAAAAAAATTATAATAATAAAAAAATTATAATAAAAAAAAATTACAGTTGTCACAAACATGCATAAAACTTGATAAACCTTCATAAACACGATTATGGTGTCATGTTAGTCTTATGCACACCCCTTCAAGTAAAGTGCTACCAAAAAGAATAAAAAGTGTAATTGAAGAGTTCAGATGCAAAAGCCTCTAAGTGCCATTTGAAATTTTCTTCTTTAATGATGATTTTTATCAAGCTTGTATATTTAAGTTCAGTAATTTCACTTAAATGGCAATGAAGATTACCTATTAATTGTCATTTAAGTGAAATTACTGAACTTAAATATACAATCTTGATAAAAATGGTCATTTTAGAAGAAAATTTCAAATGGCATTTAGAGGCTTTTGCATCTGAACTCTTCAATTATTAAAATAAAATGCACTTCCACAATAATCTTATGTATAATGTTTTCCAGTCCAAATACTTGTAATTAGCAAACAGCAACATCATCCCCCAGTACCAATCATTGAAGGATATACATCCTACAAAGTTTTAAATAAATTACCGAAACCGAACAAATGTTACATGAAAGTTTGGAGAGTTAGTGCGTCTCTGGCCGGGTTTGTGGCCCTGTGATAGTTCTGCCCTCGAGCCCCTGCTTTGATCGGGCCCTGCTGTACATCCAATTAATCAGGACCCAAAGCACAGTACGAGAAAGTTGAAAAGATCAGTAAACAGTGACTCTACATGCAAAAACCTTAACAGATCGACCACTGAGAGGAACACACACACACAAGTAAACAGAGCAACGGCTCTCCATCAGAGCCATCCGCCAATTCTATCCAAGTCATTCCCAGAATCAAGAGTAAAAGCCTGCACTTACTATAGTGAAGTTCATAACTTTGAGGATCCAGATGGTGAGAGCGAGGTTGACCACGATGAGGATCATGAGGAGGAGGACAAAGAAGTAAAGGCAACGTTTCCGCCAGCCGTAGATCCCCACTTTATACAGTTGCGGTTTTTCAGTACTCTGGACATTGTTCCTATGAGGGCACTGTTCCTGGGTCATCTGAAATTACACACAAATACAACATTAATTGAAGATTTTAGAACCAGTAATACAGTTTTTATGGATAAACAATATTTAATGTGGAATTATATTGGATTAACCTGTTTTACATGAGGTATTCATATGTTAGAAACGTACAGGTGTAACTCCTGAACCGTCCTGCATCCGAAATCAAATATTTCGGTAACACTTTACAATAAGGTTCAAACTACATTCGTTAACATTAACTAAGAATGAACAGCATTTGTTAATCTTTGTTAATGTTAATTTCAACATTTACTAATACTTTCTTGTTAACATTAGTTAATGCATTGTGAACTAACAAACAATGAACACACTGTAAACAAATATTGAAGGTTTAACTTTAAAAAAAGTAAGTAACTTGGGCTGCCTTAAAATTTTAAGTTCATTGAACTGGAAAAAGTGAGTTAATACAATGAAGGAGATTAATTTAACCATCAGAAACTCAAAATTATATGTTATCTGAACTAAATAAATTATTTAAGTTGATTTGACAAAAGAAAAAATGTTGTGATTACTACACTGTAAAAATTTTTTTGTTGGTTTAACTTAAAAAAGTAAGTAACCTGGTTGCCTTAATTTTAAGTTGATTGAACTGGAAAAAGTGAGTTAATACAATGAAGGAGATTAATTTAACCATCAGAAACTCAAAATAATAAGTTATCTCAACTAAATAAATTATTATAAAATTGATTCGACAAAAGAAAATATGTTGTGATAACAAATCTTGAAAATATTTTTCATAGCAGCTATGAAACAACCCAGACAGCAACATAGTGTTGGCCCACATCTGGTACACATGGGTTCCACATGGTCCAGATCTGGGCCGACACTATGTTGCTGTCTGGGAATGTCTAGTGAAGTTTTGTTCACGCATCAGCTGAAATCAGCACACACCAAAAGATTGATTTTTGGGATTTAAGAAGTGATATCGGTCCACCAATGTGAAAATCGGTTCGAATCGAGGTCAATCCAATTAAAACTTTTCTTGAAAATTGAATAAAAGATTGTTCAAAACTATATATGCAACATAAACAGAAAGACTACGGTTTTAAGAAAGTTATTTTTCTTTATTTTATTGTGGTCACTCTTATATTGTACATCACAGACCCATGAATCTTTTCTTATCTTTATGTTTATTCTTTATATCTTCTTCCTGCTAATGCACAACTATTTGCCTTCCCCCTTGCAGAGGAGTATTAGCAAATTAATTATGCTGTTTTTCCTCGTTGAGTCCCAATAATCACTTCACCTCTTATTCAGGTTAAATCTTTGAAAGCCTCAGAAACCCCATTCAGACACGCTGAACATCAGAATAGCCGAAGGATGTGCAATTATTTATTGTATGTGCATATCTCAATGATGCAAAGAGGTTTTTATTCTTAATTATGGAGACACCAGACATCAATTATTTTTAATAAATGGTGCAAATTGCCTGTCCTGGGAAGAAAATATTGTATTTTAAATAAATATTATTTATTTTTTTTTAAAAGCACTATGTTATTATAATTTTTTTGTATAATATATTCATTAGAGAAAGTCAATGTTCTTGAGCTTGTGTTAACCACAGACCTGATTTCAAGCATTTAACCAAAAACCCATAAAAAAAAGAAAAAAAAGGAAAACGTCGTCTTGCGGACGATGGAAACAGAAGAGATAAATGCTCTGTGGTTTGGCCATAAAACCTCTCCCATGCATCAAGGGTTAGTAAGTGTTCATTAAGTGTGCACTCCAGGATCTCGGTGTAGTAGGACGTAGTACTACTCTTTTTGCATTATGTTTTGCTCTTACTATTTAGTAAGGAAATATTGGTAACACTTTACAATAAGGTTCATTTATTTAACATTAGTTAATGTATTAACTAACATGAACTAACCATGAGCCAATTTGTTACTGTACTTGTTAATCTTTATCAACTTTAGTTAATACAAATCCAGCATCTCATCTGGGGGTGAGTAAATACTGACAGAATTTTCATTTTTGCGTGAACTAACCCTTTAAGTGCAGTAAGCCACTAATTTTGGTACTTGCGACTCACCGAGGCGGCGTGTGCGCTCCACTTTAATTAGATTATGCCATACTACTTAAGCTTTCATTTTAAATGCATTTCATTTTTTTAACTTCTTCAGCTTACACTTGTATAATCCTGTCATTAAAAGTACTATTTTAACAATCTGAAACGCAAGTGTCAAAGCGCATGGCGCAAGTAACTTTGTGGGCGGGTCCCGGCGCTGTTGCTATTTTCCCGGCGTGATAAATGCCTCTTGCGCCTGGCGCAAATCTAAACGGGTTTGGTCTGAAGTAGCTTCATCATTCATAGGTGTGGTTTGGGCGTAACGTGAAATAAACCAATCAGAGCGCCATCCAACATACCCTTTAAGAGCAGGTGCGCATGTTGCATGACGGATTGTATAACGGCGTGTTTACCAGGCGCGCGCCAGGAGCGTTCACAGCCGATGAGACCGACGCTCTTGTCAGGGCACGTGAAAGACAGAGAGGTGACGTTGTACGGGGATGGGAGAAACTCTCGCACATCAGCGTCGGTAAAACATTATAGCCTATACGTGTGTTTCTTGCCACTATTGGGCAAACAGGTCTGATCCAGTACAATTAGCCTTAAAAAATGGGTAATTGGTTTTTTCATCTTCATGTAAACCACAATGATTTCCCTCATGTGTTAATATTTTTTCTTGTTATAATGTATGATTTGCAAAAATAAAAACTGCTGCATCTGTGTTGATGAGAGAATCAGTGTATGTGCGTTATGTACCCGCTACATTATGGCCAAGCATGCGCGCTTAAAATAGCATTATGAACAACGCGCAACACGCCACTGACTTTAGAACAGGTTTTTTCTAGTCAGCGGCGCAATTGTTGTCTGGAAGTGTAAAATAGCACCAGGGAATGTTTGCACCGAAACACGCCTCCTTTTTGTGCCGATTTGTTCATTCCCTAGTTTACCGACGTGCGTCTGTGGAGGGGAAAATCCCGCTTTGCGCGCGTGCTAAATAGGAATGAGACATGCGTTTGTGTATAAAGTCATTTGCGCCGGGTGCAAGACAGGGCCCTTCCTGTGCATTGCATTTGTAACATATTTGTTTAACAAATGAACAGGTCACAAAATGCAATTACAGCAATGCACAAACTGTGCACTTTCACTTTGATGTTGAATGTTCATTGTAGTAATAAAACGACATGAATAATTGCATAATCATCTGGAAGCTCAATTACATTTCTGCAAAATGTCCTTGTACGCTGAAAACAACAGCCAGCCAACATCCACAATAAAACTTAGCCTGTAATTAAAGGAAGGCTTGAATGCAGAGCTCAGAGTCGTTCCTGCTCCGGGGCTCACGCTACTGTAAAGAGACTTGCTGAAGGACCGGTCAGGTGAAGTGAAAGCACTACAGCGCTGGATCCTCGGGGAGCAACTCACTCATCTGTGAACTCAAGTGTTTGTGTCCTACCCTTGTCAGCCGCAAATACTACAGATGTTAGCCGTATCGTAACAGGGACCGGTCACAAAATAAGGAGGGAAATGAC
Source organism: Pimephales promelas (assembly GCF_988280905.1). Lineage (NCBI taxonomy): Eukaryota > Metazoa > Chordata > Actinopteri > Cypriniformes > Leuciscidae > Pimephales > Pimephales promelas. The sequence continues at coordinate 31,282,695 of NC_142787.1, forward strand.
CTACGGTTAAAGATTAAGGAAAACCTCAAAATAGAGCATAATACACTCACTGTAAAACAATATTGTTGGTTTAACTGAAAAAAATAAGTAACCTGGTTGCCTTAAAAATGTAAGTTCATTGAAATGGAAAAATTGAGTTAATACAATGAAGGAGATCGATTTAATCATCAGAAACTCAAAATATTATGTTATCTGAGCTACATAAATGATCTAAGTTGATTTGAGAAAAGAAAAAATGTTGTGATTACAAATCATGAAAATATATTTTACAGTGTAAGCCACTCTAAGAATATTATTGTAATTTATGCATACGTTTATTTACAACATTGTAACGATTTGGAATTAAGTTTATTATGGTTGAATATAGTAATGTGGTCACGCTAAATGTGTCTCTATAGCATGCATTGTGTTTATCGAGCAATTTATACGCGAAAATGAGTTTTTACGTGCATAGGATATGCATAGGTTTAGTAGTGGTGTGGGGTGCGTGTGTATTATACTCAATAAAGTGTGTATCATGTGAAAACAAAAATAATATATTTTTTTGTGTATAAATTGCATGATAAACACAATGTGTGCTATAGAGACAGGCTGAATTAACAAAGCTCGAAATGCTGTAGATGTATTTTTCACGAATCTAGTTACATAACTAATGTCAACAAATTGAATCACACCATGGGCCCTATCATACACGCGGTGCAATGCGGCGGCACGACTCAAGTGTTTTTTGCTATTTTCAGCCTGACGCGGTTATCATTTTTACGTCCTGTGTCACGTTGTTTAGCAAATGCATTTGCGCTCATTTGTGCACCCATGGGTGTGCTGGTCTGAAAACGAGGTGTGTTCGGGGGCATTGTTGGCGCATTGCTATTTTTAGGCAACTGAAATAGACTGTGCCAACTGATACCTGGTCTAAAGTCAATGGCACAGTAATTTTTTAAATTTTTTTAACCTGTTACGTGTCATCCTCCTTTTTTTTAATATACATGAAAATGCACACTTCGAACTTAAATGGTTGAAATTCAAGAATACTTTGGAAGTGAAATAAATTAATAAAGTGAAACAGAAAAAAGTTATAGAAGTTTGAGTTTATGAAAATGTACAATGTAAAAAAATTGATAATTCATATTTTATATAAATATATATTTTCAAAACCTGGGTGACTCTAAAACTGCAAAAAAAAAAAAAAAAAAAAAAAAAAGCCAAAAATCTGAACTAGTTAGGTTTAAAATTTTAGGTTAATATCTCAAAAAATGAGCTTTCAGTGAGATTTTGTTTGGCCGCAGTACCAAAGTTTTCCACTAGGACACAATTCATTAGTGCCTATATAAGGGCGCCTCCATTTCCATATGTGTTTTGAGTGATACTGTATGAACCATTATTTCAACAATTTTCATACAATTTATGAAGTAGAGATCCTATTTAGAAGTAATATGAGAAGTTCGGCAGATTGAATTCAACCTCTAAGAAACATAAAAAAATAACAAGTATGAGTAATCCGCCATGGAGCGAAAGCGAAACTGGCATTTAAAGGGAATTAGAGATGAGACTCTGATTTTTATATTTTTTTTGCATTGCAATTAAAGCCCGAAACACACCCATTACTCATGAAGAGAATAGCGACAACCCCTTTAGACCCAGACAATTTTTCCCGTTGTTAAACTAGCAAAAGTGTATTCGGACACAACCTAAATGTGCCCTGCGCTTAAATCGTTAAAATAGGGCCCTATTAGTGTCATTAGTGAAAATAAATACATGCAAAAAATATTAAACAATAAAAGCAGTAAAATGCATTAACATAATAGGGTCATATTTCTTTAAATATGCTGAGACTGAAAACACAGGTCTGCAGGGCGCAGCTTGAATCTACACGAACACTTGTTTTCCAGGCTCAGTGTGGAGCATCGAGGCTCAGGATTTAAGACTAAATCCTGCTTTTATAACAAATGTCATATGTTCCCTTTGTTCTTTTTGTGAGTCTGGCAGGTTGCAGCACTTGAGATTTTAGAGAGGATGATGCTTTACTGTTGGCTCGAAAAAAAGGAGGATTGTCAGAAAGCCGCAGAATATGAAACACCTGCTTGTAGTTTAGCCTCCCTCCCTGGTGCCGCTTGCAGGAGCACGGCTGTCATACCCTCAGCCATTCCTCCGTTTATATACATCGCTTAGAGCCAAAAGCAAATACAAAAACAATCAACTTTGCTTTTTAAAAAGCACAAAGTGTATTTGTTTGTTTGTACATTTAGCGATTGTGTCACCGAGACTCGTGAGGCCACTTGTTTCCTCTGAGCTATAAAGAGTCTTCTGTACAGTCTTGTGATTGTGCCTTCACGGTAGACTTTGTTGTGATCCCTGCAAAATATCATCATAACCATATCAATATTGGGTTTAAGAGACCACTCAATCTTGTTTATTTGAGGTTATAAAGAGAGGCAGATTATTACCCAAAAGCCTATAAAGTTGCTTCTATGTTCTTCAAGCAAAAAAGGTTGTTTTTTTCACTACAGGTTCATTCAAATTTTAGAATCAACATAAAAGTTAAAGAAGCCGTGGAGACATATACGGCAATATTATACAGATGCATGTAGCAAATATTTAACAGAATCTTTTTTTGAAATATTTTGATTATGCACACCAAAGGCTGCATTTATTTAATTAAAAATACAATAAAAATAATAATACTGTGAAATATAAGGGCTTTTACAAATTAAAATGAATTTTTAGCATCATTACCCTCACGATCCTTCTGAAATCATTATATGCTGATTTTCTGCTCAAGAAACATTTCTTATAACTATCAATGTTGCACTTTAAAAATGCTGGGTTGTTTTAACCCAATTTTGGGTCAAATATGGACAAACCCAAATGTTGGGTTGAAAATGTAATTAAAAAAATGTAACCCAATGGCTGGGTTTGTATATATTTGACCCAAAGTTGGGTTAAAACAACCCAGCAATTTTTAGAGTGTGGAAATTGGTGTATTACACTTAATTTTTTTGTGGTAATTATGACACATTTAGTCTTTTTTTTGTTTCAAAATTCTTAGAACTTTTCACAAATCTACTTGAAGACACTGTTTTACGAAATATTTATGTCAATTTTGATCAATTTAATGTGTCCTTGTTGAATAAAAGTTGCAGTTTCATTAAAAAAACTGACTCCTAACTTTTAAATGATAAATAAAACAATTCAATATACAGTTCAGAGTCTTGCAAATGGCAAAAAAAATTGTAAATTCAGCCACTATTTTATATCTCAGAAACACTCATACCACTCATACTCAAACCATCATAATAATCATATTATGAGAATGATGTTCATTCTACTGTGAAGAATGAGCAGCCCAGGAGATATACTATATATATATATATATATATGAAGAGTTCAGATGCAAAAGCCTCTAAGTGCCATTTGAAATTTTCTTCTAAAATGATAATTTTTATCAAGCTTGTATATTTAAGTTCAGTAATTTCACTTAAATGGCAATGAAGATGACCTATTAATTGTCATTTAAGTGAAATTACTGAACTTAAATATACAAGCTTGATAAAAATGGTCATTTTAGAAGAAAATTTCAAATGGCATTTAGAGGCTTTTGCATCTGAACTCTTCATATATATACACACACACAATATGTAATATATTCTGACATGACTGACAGTCGCACAGTCTGGCTTGGCTTGACACAGTCACTGCAGTCATACAGTATTGTATAACCTGACAAGCAACAATTGTAAATGACAGGAAAAAAAATGCAACTGAACTCTGGGTTAGTTTAGTTCATACATCTTTACTCTTCATTTTCACAACTGTCCTTCACAATAGATCCACAAGCAGCATAATGAACCCGCTTCAGAAAATGTGCTTGTTATTTTAATGATTCACAGGTAGAGGCCAATTGCAAGGCAAATGTCTCATCATTAAAGCAAACGTTTTGCGTAAACTCATGCGAAACATCTTTTAGTGTTTTAATTTTATTGAACAAATGAATTGCTTGACAATTTGAGTACTTTTGCAAAGCATCCAATGTAAATATGGCTCATTAGCCTCACTGTTTGCCAAGGTAAACTGGTGTTTAAGCTAATGTTGTTGCACTCCACAGGTAATATCGGCTCTGATTAAAATTGACTTGTTGGGAAATAAAATGTGCTTTTAGTAAATTAGAACTCAGTCGGGTACTGATATTGGAATCGTGCAACATGGATTTACTCAGCATGATTTCAGTACTACATGTCACTGAATTTAAAATGCGTCCAAGCCATTTCTCATTCTCTAGATTAATGACTGAAAAAATGGAGCTGATGACCGAGTTAATATGGCAGGAAATCCTGAAGTATGGCTCTTAAAACTTAAAATGATAAGCAAACAAAAGTCATGTTTGGCTATATGCATAGTAGCACTCCATCCCAAATAATATGGATAGTGTTTAGATGGGATAGATACAGTTTTTATCTTACAGCAAGGTAGTGCTAATGTCTGAGCAAGGTGACCATTTGAGCTTATAAAACTTAAACTTTGTTTTTTTTTTCTTTTAAATAAGTAATCATTTCGCTTGATAAGACCCTTATTCATCGTCTGGAATCGTTTAAAGCCCTTTGAACAGTTTGCACTGAAACTGTCTTTTGGACCTTGAACCGTTTGGACCCCATTGAAGTCCATTATATGGAGAAAAATCCTGGAATGTTTTCATCAAAAACCTTAATTTCTTTTCGACTGAAGAAAGAAAGACATGGACATCTTGGATGACATGGGGGTGAGTAAATTATCAGCAAAATGTTTTTTTTAAAAGTAATACTCATTTAAGCAGAATGTCTACTAATACTCTAATGAGGGATAGTTGACATGTACACTCTCAGAAAAAAGGTACAAAAGCCGTCACTGGGGCTGTACCTTTTTTAAAAGGTAAACTTTTGTCCATTTCAGGTGCTAATATGTACATTTTATGTGCTAATATGTACATTTCAGGTGCTAATATGTACATTTTATGTGCTAATATGTACATTTTAAGTGTTAATAGGTACATTTTAGGTGCCATGTACATTTCATGTGCTAATATGTACATTTTAGCTGCTAAAATTTAAATTTCAGGTGCTAATAAGTACATTTTAGGTGCTAATAAGTACATTGTAGGTGTTAATATGTACATTTTAGGTGCTAATATGTGCATTTTAGCTGCTAATATGTACATTTTTAGTGTTAATATGTGCATTTCAGGAGCTAATATGTGCATTTTAGGTGCTAATATGTATATTTTAGGTGCTAATATGTACATTTTAGGTACTAATATGTACATTTTAGGTGCTAATATGTGAATTTAGGCGCTAATATGTACCACCAAGGTACCAATATGCAGCCTTTGGGTACAAAAGTGTACCTTTTGAAAAGGTACAGCCCCAGTGACAGCTTTTGTACCTTTTTTTCAGAGAGTGTAGTTGCAGGTTACTCAACAGAATGTATAAAAGGGACCATCAAAATAAAGTGTTACCGATTAGTCATAAAACATAAGTCTGGCATGACTGCAAAAACAGCTTCTCATTACTGTATGTAACACCTGAGTTAAAAATAAAAAGGCTTTTACATTATAAATATGATAGATGAGTCACATTTGAAGCTGCTGTATAAACCACACATCAATTGCATTCTATATGAATGTATGTTGCTCAGCTACCATTAAGAATCTTTAGTTACACAGTGTTCAAAACAGGATTTCCCTTTCCAGGCTTCCACATTCTGCTCGTTTCTCTAGTGGAATCTTAAAAAGCTTCCATAGGCTAATCTCAGACTGCATGGCTCAAACTCTCAGAGGCCTATGATCACGTCCGGGGCGGGGGAAAGCTGTTTTTGACTCGGACACTAAAGGGCAAACTGTAACCAAACGTCCCATAACCTTCACAGCTGTTTCCTTCACTCTCCAGCCAAACATGCTATCTCCCAACATGGCATCCACACAGACAATCACAACAATCTAACAGCGTCCCTTCGTCACCAGTAAAAACACAGATCTTTCCACAGCGAACCCCGTTGTTACTTATTTATAGCAGCATGCTTCCCAGAGGGCGAGAATAATTGAAACCAAATGTGTGGAGGCAGTGAGACGGGGAAATAGAGCGGCGGTAGCATCTGGACAGGAGAAAAAGAGAAAGAGAGAAGCGGGAAAACTCTTTCTCTAAACTTTTTGGCTTCCAATTAAAACAGGAGAGCCCAGCGCACTGCCAGAATACTCCAATACAATGGGACAGAAAGGAAGAGAGACAGAGAAAGAGACGAAAATAACGCAGCAACCCAGCGCAGACAGAAAACTTCCTCAAAAATGAAGTAAGCGCAACCCTGTCAGGATGTCCTCGCACAAAGACAAACAACAATGAGTTTAAAACTTACCATCCTGACCATGGCTCTCAATCTGAAGTCCGAGCTAGTCCACACGGATAGACACCACTTAAAGATGGCATGAGTCTCTGTCTTTCTTTTTCCGACTTCAGGCAGTCCGACACTGTCAGCTTTTCCAAGCCAAAATCCGTCAGTGGGAATTTCCTGGACTCTTACAGTAGTCTGGTATCCACAGACGGAGAACAGCGACTGAGTCTCTGCTACCGTTTGCCTGAGTAACTGCCCCCTGGTTTGAGGCCAGATATAGCACTAGGAGACACATGGGGGAAGTTAGTCTGGGGGTTTTATTTTAGGACAGCCCATCACCCTCTATTTGTGTGTGTGTGTGTTTCAGCATGCAGCCATGGGAATTGGGAATGCATTTAAAGGGGGGGTTGACTGCGATTTGACTTTTTTCATTTTAAATAGTGTGTAATGTTGCTGTTGGTGCATGAACAGTATCTGCAAAGTTGCAGCGCTGAAAGTTCAATGTAAGCAGAGATATCGTCTTTTAAATATCAGGAAGTATATCGCCTACAAAAACGACTCGATTGGGACTACAACAGGTTTTAGACGTCACTAACCCACAGTGGTGGAGGAAGTACTGAATCTCAGTATTTAAGTAAAAGTAATAACCGGATAAATATTTACTTTAGTAAAAGTAGAAGTAACACAATGACAACCATACTTAAGTAAAAAGTACATGATTTTAAATGTACTTTAAGTATTAAAAGTAAAAATACTTGCATAATAATTGATTCTCTTAATTACTATTTTCTAATGATTAATAAAACATTCAACCTAATACTCCTATAATGATGTTCAATAATGATGGAAAAAAAATTGATGTCACCATTTCTGAAACAAGCCTGCAATTAGGCAATATAAGCCATGCTTATCCTTACTGTATGTTAATAACTATGTTTGGCAGTAAACGCGATTAATTTATGGTGTAATTCTGAACCTCTTGGCTTGCCATAATCCTAACCAAACGTATATTACACATGGTGCGTTTCCTATGCATGTAAAAACACATTTTCGCGTATAAATTGCACGATAAACACATTGCGTGCGAGACGCATTTAGTTGATGTATCTATGGCAACCAAACGTCACTGGTGAGACAAACGTGCAACGAACGGACAGTCAGATTACGTTTTGGCAGGGGGAAAACTGATCAGAAAATGTAATGAAAATGTAACAGAAGTTGTAGAAATGTAGTGGAGTAGAAAGTATAATAATTGCTGCAAAATGTAACGAAGTAAAAGTAAAAAGTATGCACTATTTATTCTACTTAAGTAAAGTAAAGATACGTGAAAAATGTAGTTAAGTAAAGTAACGAAGTATTTGTACTTCGTTACATTCCACCACTGCTAACCCACACATTTGCATTAATATGTATTCGAAATATGCAAAAATGGGCATGGCCATATTTCTGCGCTCGTCGAGGGTCAGGTCTTCTGTGTTCGGGCTTCCCACGGACGTTGTAGTTCGTCAACAATGCATATAATTTATGTTTGATTATGTTCATGAAAATGACGATCGTAATCTAGATCTCTGTGCTGCGCATTTTATGGAAGACAGCTTCCAGAATCTCCACGAATTCAACACCGGATTCAACAAGAAACTGTTACTAAAACATGAAGCAGATCCAACTTTAAAACCAGAGGCAGCAGTTGTTGGGCCACAACCTGTAAGTAGGCGAAGATTTAATCATTTTAAATGTATTTGCATGTATAATTCCAGATGTAACCTTGTGTTTTATTTTTTTTCAAATGCCAGCGCTGGCTTTATAGCCACTACTAGTTAGCCTATGCTATTTTGTGTCTACGACAAACGCGTACAAACATTATGGACCTGAATTTTCTATAAGTACTAATGTTTTAAACGTATTTTTCATGTATATATGCTTTATGACGTTATTTTCGATTTGATCAAGAACGTAAACATGCCAACGCTGTTTGAGTAACATTAGTAGCCAGTCAGTTGCTATTGTTGCCAATCAGATGCTATTGTGTAAAACAAACGTGCATAAACTTAAAAAATGTAGCAAATTATCATTCAGAAACGTTTAGTAAGAGCCGTGTGTGGTGCGGTTCTGCTTGACTCGATTCATCGCGGCTTTCTCGGTCAGATTCTGGGTCATACTGATACTGCAGTTCGACACATATTTACATCTGGACCGGAGCTCACGTTTCGCCCATAAAGGTAATGGGCGTTAACTTTCCGGACAACAGTTTAGCCAATCACAACACACCAATCTGAGCCCACTACGCGTTTCTGAGGGAGTGGTTTCATAGAATCAGGAAGTCGACCGCTCGTTCGAGGACAGAGGAGAGCGCGGCTGACAATAAAGGTGAAGTTTATGAAAAATAAGACTTTTAAAAAAAAGAAAAAAACACGAATACGTGTTATATTGCACCTCATAAACACAATCATGCAAAGAAAAAAAGCAGTCAACCCCCCCTTTAATTTTCTACTTGATGTTCCTGCTGACTACGCCACAAAGCCCTTTTCTGCAGGCATGAAGTCATCAGACTGATGAATAATAGTAATCATTGTTTAACTGGCCAGTTCAGCATTCGCAGGACGTACCATGGGGAGAGTGAAACCAAGACCACATGCGAAATCAATATGAAGAATCCCCAGGACGATTAATCAGCATGTTGATTACTAACGCCGGACTATAGTGTGTGTTAGGGTACCATGAATGTATTCATACTGTGTTTTACCTCACTGCGGTGACAAAGAATTATGTTTGGGATGTTGAATTTATTCAGGCAGTTGCTGTTAGCTTCACACTCTCCGCCAAGGGTTCGGAAACAACCAATTAGAGTCAGAATTCTGAATCAGTGTTTAGACGCAGCATTTCCATGTAACCTTGCTGAATAATGTTGTTGTTGTGTCGAATAAATTCACCACCAAACCGTCTGCATGCAGTTGTTTTGGTGGAGGTGACTCCTAGATTTCACTTGTAAATAGTGGATCATAATCGCACACTGTTCGACTGTTCGCTCACTGGAAATGAGTCTGGGTTCTCACAAGGGTTTTTATTCTGATGGGGTTTTGGTTCCTTGCCACCGTTTGCTTAGTTGCGGACATTTAATATTCAACTATGTTATTGATCTGAACAAATATTTTTCCGAGTCGTTTGGTTCATTCAACGAACAAAACGAACGAATTGACTCAGAAAAGGATTCGAACAGGAGTCACGCAGTACAGAGCAAGGCGAGCATTTGAGCTTATAAAACTTAAACTTTGTTATTTATTTATTAAATGAGCGATCGTTGACTTGATAAGACCCTTATTCATCGTCTGGTGTCGTTTAAAGCCCTTTGAACAGTTTGTAGTTTGCACTGAAACTGTCTTTTGGACCTCGAACCGTTTGGTTCCCATTGAAGTCCATTATATGGAGAAAAATCCTGGAATGTTTTCATCAAAAACCTTAATTTCTTTTCGACTGAAGAAAGAATGACATGGACATCTTGGATGACACGGGGGTGAGTAAATTATCAGCAAAATATTTTTTTAAAGTGAACTACTCCTTTAAGAAACAATGTTGTTACGGTTTGTTTTGGATTTGTTCTGTTGTCCTTTCTTTTCTTTTATAGGTTGCCAGATAAGGATCTACACCTGTCTGCAATTTGAAAATCATTATTTAAGATGGCTGGCCTTTGTGGAAGATAGCTCTGATCCATCCAGCTGTTCACATCAGGAGCTGGACCTTCATATTGTTTTTTTCCTTTATTGTTTGTTTGTTTACTGTTGAAAGTCTGTTTTCTTTATTATTTATCCCCTGGACACAATTAAATATTTTGCTTAAATATATTTTTTGGAGTCTGTTCCCTTTATTTTGTTACTTCCTGGAGCCGGAACGTAAAAATTGGGGGCTCGTCCGGGATCGTTTTGATTATACTCTGATTATACTTTCTTGAGTTTTGTCACTCACCTATTATTAAGTAAATAAATGTCAGGCTAATATGATATATTTGCCACTACATATTATGGAAATCTGCTGAATGACTGCCAACAATAGTACTGATGTCTGAATAATATTCTCTACTTCCCAAAAAAATAGCTCAACTCAAATCCAGGACGCCAAGAGGTCCTCTGAGAGGCAGAGTCAATACAACAAAAGTAAACAGAACTAGAGCAAAGCAAGTGGAGAAACAGATGTGTTTTCTTAAATAATAATAATAATAAGTGCATCATTTAAAAAGTTCTTTCAGTGTGAACAAATTTCTCTATTTATACTACAAAATTGCATATACACTGCAAAAGTGTTCACATCTTTCTCTTCACACCCAGTTCTCATTCATAGTGTACACTATATGCAAATCATACTACAAACCAAACTCAGAGAACCAATTTACAATTAGCAATAGTACAATTTTTTTGTAAAGTGTCAGGAAGTGTTCATTTTGTGTACAAGTAAATGTATCTTGTGCATATTGCACTAAACAGGCCACCAAACTATTCACTATTCATACTGCAACATTTATTTTAAACATATTCATTTGTAGACCTCAGAGGTTTAATAGTAGCACTAGGCCATTAACAACTAAATGTGAGGAATTATTCTTCTGTAAACTTTGGTGCTTTTGGTTTCACATCTTAGTTATTCTCTAAAACAGAACAATTCCCACAGGATCACAGCTGCAGTTTAGTACAATTGTTACGTAAAGTGTCAGGAAGTGTTTATATCAAGAACAAGTAAATGTATTACCAGCTATTACATTATCTAAATTACATTAGCCTGTGTCACAATGGTTTACTACACTGCCAGACCAGGGTGTGATGGTGCGGTGAGCTGCGATCTTAAACTTGATATGAAACACTCAAGAACGTCAATATGCGATAAGAGCAGGGACGAACGGGGGCCAGAAAGTGTGATAATTAAGGGGACCAGGGGAACAAAAAAATCATTTTCTATCAATGAAGGAGCTCACTTATTCAGCATAATGAAATCGCCCTCTTTCCATTACTGCAGTGGTACCGCAGGGGGCACACATTAGTCCTGTTTGTGCTGTTGTGTGTGTAGCAGCGCAAAAGCTTCATTGGAAAAATGTGCCTGTACCTACATTTTTGCAAAAGTCCAAACACATACCTATTCACTCCAGTTTCCAGCTGAAATCAAAACTTGTGGCAGTAAAATTGCCATGATTGCATGTGCAAACTATTGATTAATACACTTTTTTTTCATGCAGTTCCTTTCAGAGTTTCAGAATGACCCCAAAACACTTTGCATGATAACTTGAACATTTTGACTTTTAAATCACATATCCAGTTCCATAGTAAACCTGATTGGTAGCTCACCTGGTACAGTACTGCACTTTTGATGCAGAGCCCTCGTGCAAGAGTCCCACAATACACGAGTCACAACACCTGATAAAAGAGCTTCAAAACTCAGAGATAAGAGTAAAAATGTCATGGTTGCTTCAGAAAATACACACTATGGGCTCTATCTTGCACCCGGCGCAAATGACTTTATACACAAACGCATGTGTCATTCCTATTTTGCATTCGCGCAAAGCGGGATTTTTCCCTCAAAAGACGCCGGTCGGTAAACTAGGACAGTGGTTCTCAAACTTTTTCAGGAGGAGGCCCCCTTGTGTAGGGTGAATCCTTTTGTGGCCCCCCAAAAGAAAACTCATAACGAAAACATCCTCAAACGTACAATTTTACTTACAAATTTTAGATTGTACCAAAAACAAATGAATTTGTACAATGCACAACAGTTCTGTTTTTAGCTTTATGTCTTTGAATATACAAAATTAGTTAAATTGTACATTTCATTAAATATAACAATTTTTTATAAAAAATGGTTTTGACAGTTAACAGTAATATTGTCTGAAAAGTGCAACAAAAGTATTGAATACTGAACATTTGTGATGTTCATAGTAAAAGATGAACACTGAAAAATGTATTTGCTGATTGTAAAAAAGTGCATTAAACTTCTTACATTTTAAGGTAGTAAATGACAGTGGCTCAAGTTTGGTTTGCAAATTTGAACAGCAATCTGTTTTTTCAGCAAGAAAAAAAAAAATTCTACTCTACTTAAAGAAATAATTTTTCAATATAGAAGACATACAATTTTATACAAGTTTTACAATATAAAAGAAATCATGCAATGCAGATTTCACATAGGACAATCCAAACTTACATACAGGTAAAATAATTTTTTTTAAATAATTTAATATTCTAGAATTTCTTTGCGGCCCCCCTAGCGCCATCTAGTGGCCCCCCAGGGGGGCACAGCCCCCAGTTTGAGAACCGCTGAACTAGAAAATGAACTTGCGCTCCCCGGGCGGATCGGCGCAAACATTCCCTGGTGCTATTTTACACTTCCAGACAACAATTGCACGTTCATTCAGATGCTATTTTAAGCGCGCATGCTTTGCCATAATACAGAGTGTGAACAACACGCATACACTGTAGATGATTCTCTCAGTTACACAGATGCATTTTAATTTTTGCAAATGATACATTATTATAAGGAAAAATATATAAACATGAAGGAAATCATTGTTATGTCCATGACGATGGGAAAAATAGGCATAAAGCTTACACATTTACCCAAATTATCATATGCATGTTTAACCGAAGCTAGTTTGGGTGTGTTTGTCCCATCCCCAATGTCACTTGTCTTTCTTTTACGGCCCTGACAAGAACATCGATCTCCTCGGCTGTGAACCGATTGTTAAGTGCGTCTGGTAAATGCACCATTAAAATAGTATTGCGCCACGGAACAAGCGCACCTCGTTCATCACGCTCTTTAAGGGAATGTGATATGACACTCTTATTGGTTTATTCCCGTTACGCCCAAACCACAGCTATGAATAATGAAGCTATTTCAAACCAACCCCTTTTAGATTTGCGCCAGGCGCAAGAGGCATTTATCCCGCCGGGAAAATAGTAACAGCGCCGGGACCCGCCCACAAAGTTACTTGCGCTTTGCGTTTTGACACTTTTTTGACACTTGAGTTTCAGATCGTTAAAATAGGGCCCTATAAGTTGGTTCAGGGTAGGGTTAAGTGTAAGTGTTATATTATTCACTGACACAATAAAGTTTTAACTATTTACAGTCCCTCCAGGATTTCACGATTTTTTTTTTTTGTGATTTTTGCGATCAAAATGACTGATTTTGTGGTGGTAATTTCCAAAAATTTGTGAAAAAATGTGCGATTTATATTTAACATTTACCTTAATAGTATTCAGTCCTTCCAGAAAAACGCGGAGGTTTTTTTGTGATTGTTGCGGGCAAAAAATGATTGATTATGCGGCCCGTTTTCTTTAAAAATTCGATGGAATATGCGGGATATTTATGCAATTTTATGCGATGAAATTGCTGGAATTTGCAAAAATTGAGGGAACTTGCAAAAATTGCGGTTTGATGAAAAAGAAAAAAAAAGTGATTCCCCCAACATCCTGTTAATATAAGAGTCATTTCTTATTACTTCCTTTGATAAACAAGCATACTACATCATAGAAAGTGCTGGGAATATTTGTTTTATTTCAGACTGTAAGAGTGTAAATAAGGTGTGGCCCCTTTAAGAGCTGCACGCTCCCTGTTGAACTCTCTGCAGTGTTATATGTGCGCCTCGAACACCCCATTTCTGTTTGATGCTACTACTTTTATGATGTTAAGTAACGATGTGACGGTAGAACGTTCGACAGACAGTTATACGAGTTCGATTTGTGAGATCATGTCAATCGCCTCCGTGAGTCTGTCTGGCGTCGCGTAATTGCGTCACTTCATAACGTTCCCATGGAAACAGGGGGAAATGGCTGCTCTTGTGTGAAGCAAACGCAACATTTTTCAACTTTCTGCTAAGATACATGTGACTTTTTTTTTTGCAACGAAAATGCGAGGATTATGACATTATGCAAACGCCGCATATTTTGCATGGAAATCGGCAATTTATGCGGCGAAAGTGCGGCATATTTGAAAAAATGCGGCCCCCGCATAAATATGCGGACTTTGGCTGATTTTGCATTGAATTCAGCGATCGCATAATCGCGTTTTTCTGGAGGGACTGTATTTAAGCGCCACTCACGCCACTTCTTTTTTCAAGCTTCTGCAAAACCGAAGTAATAAAACATTGTTACATTCACACTCATGCGAAATGTGCAAGAAGCAAAGTAATTTAATTTCGCCACAGGCATTTATTTCCATTGAGCCTGGGTTGATGCAGCCACAAACACTTTATGACAAACGTCTACTGATCCAAGGAATTGCGACACCGTTCAACATTTGAATTCCCTCGGAAAACTTCTGCAAAGTCGAGCAACCATTCGCGCAGCTACTTTGAGTAAAACAGTTATCAGATATGATGTCTGTGTTTCGATACGGCACAAAACCGTCTCGCATAGAAAAGGCATTACGAACACTGATTTCATATCAGCACAGCTGAGGACACAAACTCGGCCGCTCTATCAAAACAACCCTGCAGGGTTGAAATGCTATTAGCCTCTGTTAATCAAAACGCCTGACACTGCATCAAGCATTCCTCCCACAGTTTGGGAAAAACATATTGCTGTCATTATGCAAAGCCGCTTTTCTGGGTCGAAGTGCTGATTGTTCCTCAGAAGCTGTGAATGATCAACATGACGAGTCTGGCGTTGCAAGACAAGGCAGGGTCTGCGGGCAAGTCGTCTTGGGAGAGAGAATAAAGGGGAGGGCTTGAAAAACCCACTCATCCGACGCGAGTGAAGCCGCTGTTAAATGTTCCTGCGCACTGTAACTATTGTTAAACTGTTCAGTGGGTCAAAAAAAAATATTGACTTGATCGTTATAAGGATGAGGGATCACCCCCCTCCAGTTTTGGACTTTCCTCAATGCTGAACAGATACACTCACCTAAAAGATTACTAATACTGTGTTTGACCCCCTGCCTTAATTCTACGTGGCATTGATTCAACAAGGTGCTGAAAGCATTCTTTAGAAATGTTGGCCCATATTGATAGGATAGCATCTTGCAGTTGATGGAGATTTGTCCACCACATCCAAAAGATGCTCTATTGGGTTGAGAGCTGGTGACTGTGGTGGCCATTTTAGTACAGTCAACTCATTGACATGTTCAAGAAACCACTTTGAAATGATTCAAGCTTTGTGACATGGTGGATTATCCTCAGAGGATGGGGACATGGTGGCCATAAAAGGATGGACATGGTCAGAAACAATGCTCAGGTAGGCCGTGGCGTTTAAACGATGCCCAATTGGCACTAAGGGGCCTAAAGTGTGCCAAGAAAACATCCACACACCATTACACCACCACCACCAGCCTGTGCAGTGGGAACAAGGCATGATGGGTCCATGTTCTCATTCTGTTTACGACTCAACCAACAGAAATCGAGACTCATCAGACCAGGCAACATTTCTCCAGTCTTCAACTGTCCAGTTTTGGTGAGCTCTTGCAAATTGTGGCCTCTTTTTCCTATTTGTAGTGGAGATGAGTGGTACCCGGTGGGGTCTTCTGCTGTTGTAGCCCATCCGCCTCAAGGTTGTGTGTGTTGTGGCTTCGCTGAATACCTCGGTTGTAACGAGTGGTTATTTCAGTCAAAGTTGCTCTTCTATCAGCTTGAATCAGTCGGCCCATTCTCCTCTGACCTCTCGCATCAACAAGGCACTTTGGCCCACAGGACTGCGGCATACTGGATGTTTTTCCCTTTTCACTCCATTCTTTGTAAACCCTAGAAATGGTTGTGTGTGAAAATCCCAGTAACTGAGCAGATTGTGAAATACTCACACCAACAACCATTGCTTAAATCCCTTTTCTTTCCCATTCTGACATTCAGTTTGGAGTTCAGGAGATTGTCTTGACCACCACACCCCTAAATGCATTGAAGAAACTGCCATGTGATTGGTTCATTAGATAATTGCACAAAGAAGTGTTCCTAATAATCCTTTAGGTGAGTTTAACCCAACTTTCAGAGATTTTTATTGTCATTTTGTTTTATTGAAAGTAAGCTAAAGCCAAAAGATAAACCCTAATTTACAAAACCACGTGAACAAATAACAAAATGACTGGAATTGGCGGATCTTTTGTTCTAAATCTGTTCATGAACGATTCATAGAATTTAATGACCCTAAAATGACACTGCAATGCTACAAATAAAATGACCTTTTAAGACGTGGCGAGGAAATTTAATCATCTGCATTGCTAAATTGAAGGCATCCTAACCACCATGGAACCAGCTGACTGATTTGGAACGATAAACGCGCAGGAAACTCAACTGTTTAGCGTAGAGTTTAGCATTGGTATGCTGCTAGAAAGGATACATTTTCGTCTGCCTAATTTTGCTAAAATTAGGTCTTAGAAGGCAGTGATGCTGTCTAACATTTGGAACAGCTTTTGTGCCAAAAGCATGCCTAAGATGCCTTAAAAATTTACTAGGTTTTGGAGCACACAATCTGCCCCAACCATATGTACTCACACTCCCCCGCACACATATATCCGGGCCTACATATTTTTGACGCACCATTATCCCAACATCTGATTTCATCACATGGAGCCTGGGGAGCACGATATAGTTGAAAAGGGCCAATCGATCGCTAAGCAAATAGCATCTCTGGCATCAAATTTGCTTGGCAGTGGTCTGACAAATCTGGCTATGTCAAAAGAACCGACTGCCACATCTATAAGCATTCAATAGGTAATTGAGGGCTGGCTTGGCTTAGGAGGGAGTGGAAATGTTAACAAAGACCCTGGAGAAGCAGGCAGTGTGTAAACAGGAGTCCCGTTGGTGGATAAATACAGGGAAGATATTATGCTGCCTAAATGCCATAGGGCTTTCCCTGGGGCATGTGGTCCTTAGTCCATTTACGCTTCATTTCACTGGATTATTGGCTTTTTTTGAGCTAGTCACCTGAGCGATAAATGCCACATGACTGATCACTCTGGAACTGAAGAACCATGACAGTGATTAGCCGATGGCACCACAAGAATATGTTGGCTGTGTCCGAAATCGCCCTCTACACCCCTAAATAGGGCTCTATTTAACCCCCTGAGGACCAAGGTGTATTTGGGGTCCTTGAGATGTTCTGACATTTGTACTTTTTTCAGTTGCTTATAAACATATTAATGGCACAGGTGAAATTACACTATATTTAGCACAAACATGGCTACCATAATATGTGACCAACATGTATGTTTGTGTTTGAGAGAATATTGTTTATGCGTGGTTATTGAAAAAACTATACTGAAATAAGGCCACAAAACACATACCAAATATGTGTCCACAAGACTTTTGACTAAGGAGACAGCCATTTGTAGTGGTGTCCGAAACCACAGTGGACATTATTGAGTGCACTCGTTCAATCCCACAATGGACCGCAATAACGAGTGGACAACCGACGTACATTCAACTATTGGAGAATATCCACAATCCACTTTGAAAGTCGCATGCCGAATGAATTCCCACGTAGATTCCACCCGTAGCTAAAATATCCATCCATCGATTTTCCCAACTGCTGGTCTTATGTGGCCAGAGCACAATATCATACAGGTAATTATTTATTTTGATTTTGATTATGAAATTGAATATGATAATGTTAATGCATAGTTTCCACAACAGTATATGGCAGTTTGCAAAGTTTCAGCAAGCACAGACTCACAGAATTCACTCACTCGTTTTCATTCACCCTCTCAAGTGAGCTATATTAGTGGACTAATGTAGGGAATAGTGAACGAGGGCATTAGGAGCGATTTCAGATACAGCACAAAACTCCACACCTTTTTTTCACTCTTTAATTGGATTGTGGATGAGTTTTGATTGAATGTTTAAATACAAGGTGAATATATATGTATTTTAAAACGGCTTCTCAGACAATCAGTGTGCTGTTTCAGTGTGGCTCTACAGTAATTACTAGTAACACTTGATTTCATCATCTTTATTCTTCCTTTCTCTCTCTACCTTCTTTCTAACCTCCCACCACGAGCAGCACTGTAAAATTCCCACATTGCCTCCAAGGGTTGTAATTAGAGTCTATTACACACCAGGAGAATCAGAGCTTGATTGAGCCTGAAGACAGACTACAGTTCTTCTCTGTTGATGGCCTTTAAAGACTTTGAATCAAACAAGCTTGAGTGATACAGGAGAGAGAGCCTCATTCTCTCTGATGGCTTTAATCACCTTCTGCAAGATTGATTTGTGTTTATTTTGCTGACAAAACATTGATTACCTTGACTGCACCGAGCCTCAAAAGGCTGAGCAGATTGTCTGCCTGCACGGGCACATTGGCATCTTCGGGAGTCGGTGGAGTTTGAGGCTGATTACATGTTATGAGTGGATCCAAGCGAGTTGTCTAACTCTTTGCTGCTGGAATCATTTTCTTTTCACATAAAAGTTCATTCACTGAGCTGCATAGCTGTTCCACAGTATAAAATATGTCAATCGTTTTCCATTGCTGAAAACTGAAGAAACTAGAGCCCGACCGATAAAGGATTCTGAAGGCCGATACCGATACAAATATTTGTTGGTTTTAAAATCCGATATATCGGCCGATATTTTTTATTTTATTTTTTTCAGGAACGCACAACAGATTTTCCTAACATTAGTTATTTGTAGCTATGTATGGGTTTTAATTAAAATAATATGATAATGCAACAGGCTTGTTGCCAACAGGCTAGGGGCGGTGTAGAGTGCCCTCTGGTGGACAAACTTATACAACTCCAACATGACATGATTGAAGCGTGTTTCCATTTTTATCGTGTTTTTTTTTTTTCATCCATTTTTATTTTATTTTTGAAATATTCATTTATGGGCCATTATAACTGCCGATACCGATAGTTTGTAAAATGCCTAATATCGGCCGATAATATCGGTCTGGCTCTAGAAGAAACATTCCACATCGCAAAAATCCTTTTTTGGATCTGAGTTCATCGAAACAGTCTTAAAACAAGATAAATTCACCATATAAAAGGATACTTCACCTCTGGAAAGATGAATATGTATTTAAAATGGGTCATTTATGTAGAATAAATGTGAAATTATTTACAATTTGTAGCTTTTTTAGACTGAGAAAAGGCAGAAAATGTATTTTTGGCTTATGTGGATGAAAGACAACAATTCCCAGAATGCACTTGCTTCGCTGCCCTAGGAGGCCACGCCTACCGGTAACAGAGTGCAGTCGTTAAACAACAAGTCTAGGCTATTAGTGATGAGTCTACCCGAAAATGTGTTTCGAGATCGCCCAAAATGTCCGAGATTCGGCTTTTGCGTTTAGTCGCCATTCGTTATGTTTCCTGTGGCGAGCGGGACGAGTGAGGGCCGCGGGAGAACGGCGCGAGTCATGCTTACTGTGCTATTTTGTGTCTGGATTACACTTTATTTTAAGGTGTCATTGTTACAGTGTAATTATGTATTTAAGTGCGTCGTAATTTTAAGCAAATACTGTACATGTACTTACTATAGGGTTAGGGTAGGATTAGGATTTGGTTGAGGGTTAATTGCATGTAATTATGCATAATTGCCAAGTACATGCAACATATGAAGAGTTCAGATGCAAAAGCCTATAAATGTCATTTGAAATTTTCTTCTTTAATGATGATTTTTATCAAACTTGTATATTTAAGTTCAGTAATTTCACTTAAATGGTAATTATCATTGCCATTTAAGTGAAATTACTGAACTTAAACAAGCTTGATAAAAATTATCATTCTAGAAGAAAATTTCAAATGGCACTTAGAGGCTTTTGCATCTGAACTCTTCATATGCAACAAGGACACAGTAAAATAAAGTGTTACCAAAAAATCTTATTGTCTCATGCACAAAATAATTGGGAACATGCATTAAGAAAGCAAATGGGGTTATTTTTGATTTAAGGTTGACTTCACAGGATGGGTCTGCTGTTTTCGTTTTTCTTGTCTAGGCACATTAAATGTATTTGGACAAAATCGGGGGTGACAGAAGTGATATTTTCTTCCGGAGGGCTTCAAAGGTCCTTCATTTCCAGGCCACTTCTTAAAGCCACTGGCAATACTTTCCCCTGTCTACAACACCACGTGACATAACCAATTACAGCACGGCCATAAACATCACGTAAGGGATGACAGTTAGAACCGCCCCCAAACAGCGAACTAACAACCTGGAACAGACATTTTATACAGTAAATGATGATGCATCAATTAAAGAAGCCCTCAGTAACCTTGGACAGAAGCACATTAGGAATTCAGCTTTCAAGTGGATTTGTCCTAAAGGGCATTTTCAACAGCTTTTATTTCCGAGCCATAATAACACAGTGCTCTCTTTCTTTTACTAAACGTGGTAATGCTGAAGAATGCAGTGCCGGATACTTCAACACATCTGAAAGCGCTCTGTGCGCGGGGGTGTTTATATCTGACTCATCACAGTAAGATTCAATGGCAAGATGTTCAGAAGTAGTATTTGTTGGAATTAATTCATTCTCTCTTCCTGAGTGAGTTTGCATAACATTCACAAAAACACTGTAAAATCTAATTAGGTGAACTTACTTAAAAAAAAACATCCAAAGCGGTTGCCTTAAAAAGAAAGTGAAGTAAAACAGTTGTAGTTTAGTTCCTTTACATTATCTAATTACTGAAAAAGAACCATAGAGAGTTCTTGATGATTTACATTACACAGTGTCCTAATTACATGCGACGCGATCACTCCCAGATAACCAAAAATGGGCAAAGAGGCGGGATTTGGGTGGAGTTGAGGTGCCTGGTTTTATCCCATCTATGGTAATTACAGGCCTATTTCCTACTAGTGCTGTCAAACGATTAAAATATTTAATCGCGATTAATCGCATTAATGTCATAGTTAACTCGCGATTAATCGCACATTTTTATCTATTCTAAATGTCTTTTGATTTCTTTTTTGTTACATTATTTTTTCTCATTTTATTGCCCTTATCAACATGGAAAAGTGGATCGGCTTGTTTAGTGCAAATGTTGAAAAAAACATTGGAATAGTGTTCAATTTCACACTAACATATATAAATAATCTCTAACACAATGTAACACTGTCTATCAATAAAAGGGTGAAAGAAATACTGACGAGGTCCTGATATTGACGAGGGGGTGGAGAATTCGCATCATATGTGCTTGTGTGTGTGTGTGTGTTTGCTTGACCATCATCAAGTGGTGTTTCAGACTGGACGTGCTGCGATGATGATCGCTCAGTTCTGACAAAACACACAGATCACTTGGTCTTGTCAATGGGACAATTTGACGAGCGCGAGACGCCGAAAAAACTACAAAGTTTGCTAGGAGAAAAAAAAACGTTAATCGCGCGATAAAAAAACAAACGCCGTTAAAATGGGTTTGCGTTAACGCCGTTAATAACGCGTTAAACTGACAGGCCTATTTCCTACACATATTTTTGAGGACATTTCAACAATTAAAACAAATACTTCCAATATAGTCTGCGTTAGTAAATGTTTTACGCTATTTATGAAATGCAGGAGTAACATTATATGACAACGGTCTATGGTTTCAGCCTACAGCTAATCACAGTCTGACGGATTCTGGAGGGTTCAAACATGGCTAAGATGACGTGACGGCTAACAGAAAAATCCACCTGTCACTCAAGTGGCCACGCCCCTTATTTATGCAGAACTTTAAGGCTCAATATAATTTAAATGGATGAGTTATTAAAAAAAAACAAAAATCAGTTGAGACCGGAAGGTTACCACTTGGTATTCATTGTATATAATTGTATAAAACAATTAATCGCATGCATCAACGCATTAAAATGTATATATTGCATTGACATTGGCCTCTTCAAGTACATGAGCCTTCTGTGTAATCTGTGTAATAAAATTAATTTGAGGTTTTCCATTAAACTGCTTTATTTCAAGAAGGCAAACTCATTGAATGCTTAATCAAGGTTGACTATTTTGCCAGTACGTGCACAAAGCAATACATTCGTAATACCAGTCTGGACATGAATACGACTACAGTATAATCTATTAATGGCACACATGACACGACTGAGACTGCTCATCTTTCTGCTGAGTGAATTAGATTCCTGGGACGGGGAAGGTGACATTGCGCACCACGGAAGAAGGACCCCCAAGGTCGATTATTTCACTAATACAATTTCCACATAATTACAGTTAAACTCTCATATCCTCTGGCCCGTCCTTGAACCACGCTTGCACATTTACTAACAGTGACAAACACGGCCTCGTCAAACTCCACCGTGTCAAAACGAGGCTGAATCGCAAAACAACAACAACAAAAAACAATCAAGTAAAATCGATGCTTTTCAGATTTATTTTCACATCTCTGCCGTCCTCTTATCTTCTCCTAGCAAAGGCGTTTTGGCAATCATCTGTTGTTTGTAGCTCGTTCATAGGGTCCTACACTTGGTCAATACCACTTTCCCTCTTTACAAAGTGCTTTCCTTTATTTTCCGACGAAAGACTAGACGATCTAACCAGGAATTTTCTGTTCCGGATTGTTATTTCTGTCAACGGTTCCAGATATTTCTACAGCAGGTGACAGGCAAACAGATAGATCACGGTAATGCTGCCTGACAGAAAACGCTTGACTTTTTTTCGTTGTACAAAGGAATCATTTGTGAGCAACACGTAGGGAAGTCAAAGTGGTCATGAGTCAACGTATGTTTGCATTGCATGAATGCAATAGTGATAACTGCAGTTTTCTGTAAGGAGGTAACGGTAGTCCTACATGTCTGTTCACACATTGCACATCCATCCATCAAGACGGTAAACCTGGACCACCTTGAGCTTGTGTGCTGGACGTCTCATTTGTAATGCCGGTTTTGCATAAAATGTCAATCCCAAAAATAGACAGTTCAGAAACCTGGGGGCGGACAGGTAATACACACACTTTCAACCTTTCTGCATTATAAATTGTAACATTTGCACTGAGCCAGTAGCCTGGCTTACGCCAGACCACGTATCATTGAGAATGAGACGTGGTCTGGAAACCACATGTTCATTTTCTCGTATTTAAGGCGTGGTTTACGAATGTCCAGAGATGTATTATTCACTCTCAGAAAAAAAAGGTACAAAAGCTGTCACTGGGGCTGTACCTTTCAAAAGGTACACTTTTGTACCCAATGGCTTTATATTGGTACCTAAGTGGTACATATTAGCACTTAAATTCACATATTAACACCTA
Source organism: Pimephales promelas (assembly GCF_988280905.1). Classification (NCBI taxonomy): domain Eukaryota; kingdom Metazoa; phylum Chordata; class Actinopteri; order Cypriniformes; family Leuciscidae; genus Pimephales; species Pimephales promelas. Next base: position 31,306,173 of record NC_142787.1, read on the forward strand.
AAATTGACATATTAGCACCTAAAATGGACATATTAGCACCTAAAATGGACATATTAACACCTAAAATGGACATATTAACACCTAAAATGGACATATTAACACCTAAAATGGACATATTAGCTCCTGAAATGTACATATTAGCACCTAAAATTGACATATTAGCACCTAAAATGGACATATTAGCTCCTAAAATGGACATATCAGGACCTAAAATGGACATATTAGCACCTAAAATGTACATATAAGGACCTAAAATGTACATATTAGCACCTAAAATGTACATATTAACACCTAAAATGGACATATTAACACCTAAAATGTACATATAAGGACCTAAAATGTACATATTAGCACCTAAAATGTACATATTAACACCTAAAATGTACATATTAGGACCTAAAATGTACATATTAACACCTAAAATGTACATAATAGGACCTAAAATGTACATATTAGCTCCTAAAATGGACATATTAGCACCTAAAATGGACATATTAGCACCTAAAATGGACATATTAGCTCCTAAAATGGACATATTAGGACCTAAAATGGACATATTAGCACCTAAAATGTACATATAAGGACCTAAAATGTACATATTAGCACCTAAAATGTACATATTAACACCTAAAATGTACATATTAGGACCTAAAATGTACATATTAACACCTAAAATGTACATAATAGGACCTAAAATGTACATATTAGCTCCTAAAATGGACATATTAGCACCTAAAATGGACATATTAGCACCTAAAATGGACATATTAGGACCTAAAATAGACATATTAGCACCTAAAATGTACATATAAGGACCTAAAATGTACATATTAGCACCTAAAATGTACATATTAACACCTAAAATGGACATATTACCACCTAAAATGGACATATTAGCTTCTAAAATGGACATATTAGCACCTAAAATGGACATATTAGCACCTAAAATGTACATATTAACACCTAAAATGTACATATAAGGACCTAAAAATGTACATATTATGACCTAAAATGTACTCATTAGCACCTAAAATGTACATATTAGCACCTAAAATGGACATATTAACACCTAAAATGTACATATTAGGACCTAAAATGTACATATTAACACCTAAAATGTACATATTAGGACCTAAAATGTACATATTAGCGCCTGAAATGTACATATTAGCACCTAAAATGGACATATTAGCACCTAAAATGGACATATTAGCTCCTAAAATGTACATATTAACACCTAAAATGTACATATTAGGACCTAAAATGTACATATTAACACCTAAAATGTACATATTAGGACCTAAAATGTACATATTAGCGCCTGAAATGTACATATTAGCTCCTGAAATGTACATATTAGCTCCTGAAATGTACATATTAGCACCTAAAATGGACAAAAGTTTACCTTTTAAAAAAGGTACAGCTGCAGTGACAGCTTTTGTACCTTTTTTCTGAGTGTTGGGTGCTACGAATGTTTCTCAATGTCAAGGATACTTCGTCGTCTTTCCAAGTCATTTCCTTCAGAGGCTAGACGAGGCTCCTATTTAGCATTCAGAGAACACGTAAATGAAACACGCTAGCAAGTGCACGTCATTGCGTCACTATCAGTGAAAGGTCCGCTTTCGGCGCTGCAAAAATAGTATCGCTACTGGTTTGGTTGCTGTACCGCACCGTACTTTGTCTTGTCAGCCCTCGTGGAAATAAATAAATAAAAGTAAGGGATAATGTATAGCGAGGCGGTTGATATAGCGAATACAACCCCGCGAACTCTAACGCGAAGCTGAGTGGTCTTGAATCAGCCTGAAGGGGTTGTATTCGCTGTAACAACTGCCTCGCTATACATTTCCCCACTTATAACATGGCTACCTACCAAATAAATCAATAATTTGACAAAATATTGATTTAAAAAGGACTTTATTAATTTAAAAACGATTATATTACCGGAGTGAACAACTGCGTCCATAGCAACACGATCTGGCTGTTAAAACACATGAAATGGTAAAATATGTGATCAACAAAAAAGGCTAACATTATATGACGTAACAATTTTAAATCAGCTTTAAATCCCGCCTCTGCACATCAGTTGAGCCGATAAATTAAATGTCAAACGTTAGGCTGTGTCTAAAGGTAACTTCGCGTCTGCTGCCATATCCATTGATATAAACAAACTGCTTCAGTGTCGCATATACGCCGTCATCGTCTAGCCGATTGGGTTCAGGGGAAAATTTGGTTCATGGTGTCCAGGCTGCCTATCAGCGTGAATAAAATCGCAGGCAGCATAGGGAAACCCCAGGCTACTTAGCCAGAGAAACACCCTCGGTATTACTGTTATGTTTTAATGCTCTAATGCACGCTTGTGTTTATTCTACCTTACAGCTAACTGGGAGATTATTTGTTTTCTTGTGTCTCCTAAAGGAGTTGCCCGACTGTGATTGTTGTTCCTCATGGCAAGCCATGAATATGATGCAAACTTTCATTAAACAACAGGTGTGTAAGCTTAACTGTTTCATTGCCGTTAACTGGCTGTAAGAAAGCTCTTATTTGAAATTTAAAACAGTGTTTATTTTCACTTCATTTCAGAAAGCTTTACTGAGATGGGCACGGGATTTCCAGATGCATAAATGCTTTGTGTTTAACTGGATTGAAAGCATTTATGTTAGAAAGTTAACTGTTATTTTATGTGCGTCATTTATGTTATTATATTATATAGTTTAATAGATTTAATGCACACTATATCAAGTTATTATCAGGTATACAGTAGAGTCCGACCGATAAAGAATTTTGACACAAATATTTCTTGGTTTTAAAATCCGATATTCCGATATATCAGCCTTTTTTTTTTTCAGAAACGCGCAACAAAACATTAACAGATTTCCCTGACATTAGTTATTTGTAGTTATTTATGAGTTTTAACTAAAATAATATGATAATGCATTTTAAAAAGAAACTTGTTTCTTTTATTGTCACAACAGAACAGACTGATGATAGTGGCATTAGCTAGCTTTGTGGTTAGCTAGTCTATGATGAGCCATAATTTAGCAATGGATAACGTCATACTGCAAATTGTAAAACATACGTTTTCAATATAACAGGCCAAAGAGAGATGGTACGTCTCATTGCTGTAACTGTCACACGCTATTAAAGAAATACTTCAGTCACATTGTCAAAAGTTAAAAGGACAGTCAGTCAGCTACACTGTAACAACGTAACGTCATTATTTTTTATTTACGTTTTAACTACTACCTGCTACCAACGCTTTTATTTCATTTTTAAAATATTCATTTATCGCCCATTATAACTGCCGATACCGATATTTTTGGAAAATGCCTAATATCGGCCTGCCGATAAATTGGTCTGAATCCAGTATACAGTATATTGGTATTTTCAATTACCATGCAATATATCGGTATAACAATGCTTGGGAAACTAACCAATTAGAATCATGCAAAAGAGTACTGACAAACACACAAAAATAAATAACTATTTGTGTTGACAGATCGCATAACGTAACACAGTAACACTTTATTTTGATGGTCCCTTTTGAACATTTGTTGACTATAAGTAACTTTGCAACTGCCTCTCATTAGAGTTAGAGCCCGACCGATAAAGGATTTTGAAGGCCGATACCGATACAAATATTTGTAGGTTTTAAAATCCGATATTCCGATATATCGGCCGATATTTTATTTTATTTTTTTTTTTCAGAAACGCGCAGCAAAACATTAACAGATTTCCCTAACATTAGTTATTTGTGGTTATTTATGAGTTTTAACTAAAATAATTAGATAATGCATTTTAAAAAGAAACTTGTTTCTTTTATTGTCACAACAGAACAGAGGAACATCCAAATATATTAAAGTTCTGATAAATAAAATAATAATTAATCCCTACATTGCCTTATAAGCTACCTACAACCGGATGTGTGGCGCGTTATACACGAGTGTTGCCAACAGGAACGGTGTTGAGCGCCCTCTGGTGGACAAACTATACAACTCCAACACTCATGACATGGTTGGAGCGTGTTTCGTCCGTTTTTATTTCATTTTTGAAATATTCATTTATCGGCCATTATAACTGCCGATGCCGATAGTTTGGAAAACGCCTAATATCGGCCTGCCGATATATCGGTCTGGCTCTAATTAGAGTATTATTAGACTTTCTGCTTCAATATCTGCCAACTCTTTATTGTGATGCTCCACAACAGACAATCTACTGACTATAAGTAACTTTGCAACTACATGCCAACACATTATTATTCTAATCCTACCAATCTACTAATACTCTACTAACACTCTAGTGAGAGTTATAGTCAACAGACTGTGTTCAAGGGACCATCCAAATAAAGTGAAACCCATAATATTACTTGCTATAAGCGATGAGAACTTACCATGATAAATAAAACAATTAAACTAAATCATTTATTTTTGTGTTCACTGTAGAGGTCTTCACGGGTCCACTTGGATCCGAAAACCCGAGGTCCGACCCGAGACCAGAGCGGGTTCGGGTCCAAAACTCGGGTCGGGTTCGGTATTAGTGGCCTCAGGTCTCGGATAACTTAAAATAAATATGCCTTTTCCAAATAACCCCCGAGAAGACCCGAATTATTTTAAACAATGTTGGGCATTTAACAAAATTGCAGCATTTAAAACAACTCTATGACCGTTCTGACTTTTTTTAAGCGAGAGAGCGAATCCGCGCTTTTACGTGCAATGGGCTATAAGCATAAGCACGGTAGCCTCCGCATTTATTTACTCAGTTGCTCGCTCCACAAAAACCAACCCCTCCGTTTGCAAAGAAGAACTAGTGCGCCATCATGTGGATGGATGTTTGGCTACATGCAAGTATTTGAATTGTCGTTTAGCCAGGCCTGTCAATCAATTTTAAAAATACGCGACACTGTCAGGCAAGCACGGAGACGATAAAACAAATATTGCGAAAAAGGTGAGGGTAGAACAGAAACAACCAGGGTCATCAAATCATTGTTGATAAGGAAGGAAAAAAGACGTGCAGTTAAATGCGTTGATGCAATAACGTTACCATATTAAGATTTGATTCAGAACGTCCAATTTGACTGCTATTGTGGTTCTAATGCCCTGTTTGAATCGCATTTAATCTAAACAACTTTGCGACAACGGGTTTGTAGGCTAAATAACACAATTTTAGTAAAAGTCAATGACTGGTAGAATTTGAATGAAAATCTGTAGGCTATTTTAAAAACAGCCATCGGTAAATTTTACCCTGAGGTGGTTCTAATCATCGCTGTCCGGTAAATAACATTATGCCAAATGTTATAGGACTTAAAGGGTTACAGTGATGTGTGATTGACATTTTAGCACTCAGCGTGCACTTGCCGTTTTCGTTCGGGTCCAGTCGGGTTCTAAAGGAAATGGCGTCAGGTCGGGTCGGACTCTGGTCTAATTTTATCGGGTCTGTCTCGGGTCGGGTTTTTCTTTTTAAAAAAATCATTTATGCACGTCGGGTTCGGGTAAGTAGTGATTCGGGTCGGTTACAGTTTTTAGGACCCGAGAAGACCTCTAGTTCACTATACATCAGGGTTTACAGTGTTGGAAGGTCTCAAAGTGGGGCAGTTTCGGCACTTTGTTCTAGTAGGGGTGTGACATTGAGACGGTATGCCTTGAGATGACATGTGACTCGTAAGTAGGGTTGGATATCAAGAATCGAGTATCGATTGGAACCGGGACTAACTTTTCGTTTTTCCCGGAATCGTTCAAAAGTTAAAATTTCGATTCCTAGTTTCGATATTCACAGTTCGCCGAGCGGAAGAAGAAACCGCCGAACAACACCAACGAAGAAGCGTCTACCGGAAGTGTTGGCATAACCGCGCGAGTCGAACATGAGTAGCTTACGTCGGCGGTCCAAAGTGTGGCTTCACTTTTCTAAAAATAACGAAATCTCGGCAAAATTTGTGACAAAAGGAGTATTTTTACAGAAGGAGTATTTCCTTCCGAAAGGCCGTTGGTTAGCAAGGTTAGCTAAACTTTTTTGACCCCGCCTCTTAAAAGAA